>NC_060143.1:435698170-436001200 GCF_021461385.2 Schistocerca piceifrons
GAGACTAAGATATCTATTCGTTATTTAAGCTTGACTCTTATCTCAACTCAAAGCAATCAGTAAAATCTAATCAACAAAACGAATCTGGTTCAGATATATTCCACTAACATATAGAATTCTGATCTGAATTGCTCACAATCGTGATGAAATCTGATGTAATTTGCAGTAAGAACATACTTATAATTGCCGATTTGTTGTAACTGTGTCAATAACTTTCTCAAAATTTCTGAACGTCAGACAACGTGGTAACACGTGCTTAGTGCTTCGTTGTTTAATTTGCAAGTCGTCACGTATGCTAGAGGCAGACACTGATGGGATGCCCAATTCGTGATTTTCTTCGGTTTATTTATTTTCGAGGAGAATATGAACACTACAGAAACATAAAAACCGCGCATCATTTACAGCCAATATTCTTACTCACTGCGCCATCGAGGCTGGGTTATCGGCATCCCTTAGAGCCGCAATTCCTTCCCCTGTCACCTCTTCCTCTCCCCCTTTCTATTCTCTCTCCCTATCCCTCTCCTTCGACATGCTCCTTCGGCTTATCACTCGCTCCCGCACTCCCCCTAATCTCACCCATACTCCCGCTGAACACCGCCCCCCCCTCCTATTGGCGCCCCCCATCGCCGTCAACGGTAGTACATTCTCTGTTACATTTCCGTACGCTAGTCCACAGCTCGTGGTCTAGTATTCAGCGTTATTGCCTCTAGATCAGCAGATTCCAACTTCAGTTCTCAGTGGGATCAGAGAAATAAAAAATTCACTACGTGGCGAAACATCCGAGGATGGGGTCTCTCAGCCAATAGTGCCATTCGTTCATTTCATTTTATGTGTATACTCCCTGTCTTACCTGCCCCATACTCCATCCTGTAACTCAAACCTCACCCCTTTCCTTCCCCATACTCTACACCTTCCCTCCCCCATACTCCCTCTCTTACTTCTCACTACTTCCTGACACTCATCCTCCTCCTCCTCCTCCTCCCTCCCCCCCCTATATCTCCCCAAACCTGCCCATACTTCCCTGTACCATCTCATACTCCCCTTGAAGCCCTTAACCTGCCGCACACTCCCTTCTTACCTACTCTGTACTATTCTCTTTCAACTACTCATTCTCTTCCTTTACTCCTTCTCATTCTCTTCCCAACTCCTAGTTCCCTTCCCCAGCTTCTCCTCATTTTCTTCCCCTACTCCTACTCCTCCTCCAACTCATCCTCTTCCCTTACTCACCTTCATTCTCTTACTCTTCATGATTCTCTTCTCTTACTGCCCCTCATTCACTTCCCTTAGTCTCTCCCTCCCTCCCTCCCTCTCTCCCTGCCTCCCTCCCTCCCTCCCTCCCTCCCTCCCTCCCTCCCTCTCTCCCTCCCTCTCACCCTCCCTCCCTCCCTCCCTCCCCCCCCTCCCCCATCCATCCCTCTCCCTCCTTCCCTCTCCTTCTCTCACTCTCATATCCTCCAAAAGCTGTTTGTTCCAGGGCAGTTCGCTGTGGGGTGAACGTTTCATTCTGATCTCCAGAAATAATCATTATGGTGTGACTCTTCAGTTTCTCTCAACATATTAATCTATCTAACAGCGCTCATGTGTACTGCCTGTTCATACTGTAGTATCTCCCATTGGGCACTGAAGTGGCAATACTCTTGTGGACTTCCCAGTCAGTTGTTATGGTAATGGTATAATCTGAGTTATTAGGTAGCGTCATATTCCTCTTCTAGATTATAAAATGCTCGACGTTTCGTTCGGTGCAGAACAGTGTTCTGTCACAGTGGGGACCAGCCACGAAAGACCGCAGATATGTAAAATCTTCATGCTTCTTACTGTTTGTGCTCTTTATTTTAGCACTTCAGTGGTAACAGTAGATGCAAGAAATAACTTTAGGAATCTATTCTCTAAACGGGACAACCTACTTGAGGCAGAGGCTGCAGGATGGTGGAAGAGAAGATTCTGGCGTGCGGCTGTGCCCGCCATTAGCATACTACGAGGCCGCTGGTGGCTGGCAGTAATTAATAACGGATTAGGGCAGCGCGCCGGCGGGCACCCGCCTGGCTAATGAGCGATGCCTATCTGCTGACGCTAATTAGCCTCTCTCCGCCACCCCCGCGGTCGTTTCCTGCGGGATCCAGATCCGACATGTTTACATTGTCAGCGCCACCACCTGCTGCTGCGTTCAGGACAGCAGTAGCCGACGGAGATGCTGGCCGGCTGGCGTAGAGGGATGACGGCGGGATCTCAGGCCCGGGGGAGCAGCGTTTATATGCCGGAGGGCGAACGTCGAAGAGCGGTGTGGCGGCTCCTTTTCTTATGATGAGGATTGAATGTATTTAAATCTTATATAAGATTGCCTCAAATTCCGATCGTGAAAGTTCAGTAAAAATTTAATTTATTTCTTACAATTTGGCTCGGGTACAGCACCGCAGTGTAGGGTCTGAATAAAAATCCAGTAGAAAAATTAAGTTACCAGTATAAAATTCATATCAGGGACGACAGATGTAGCCCCTCGCTCTGCTAACAAAACTGAACATAAGATGTTAATCCAAGAAATAAATATTTGTAGCTCAACGCGCCGCTCAGAAACTGCGATCTGCTTAAAATTATTGGGAAATTAATCGAGTACACTTCGACATTGGCTGATTTGAGAAATAAACTATCGATCACAGTGTGTACTTGTGGTAACATTACCGGCACTGTGCCTCACAGGTCTAACCTAACAGCTTGAATAATAGACAATGATAAATCAAATCGTGCTGTCCTGGCGCAGTCATGTACAAGTCGTACCGTAACGGATGCAGTACGTCGATTGACTATATTATGTCGCATTTGTATTGATTCCTGAGAAAACAGTGTTTGTTTGTGGATGCTGTGCCTCTTGTTGTTAAACTACTGTTCAGTGGCTCCATTGCATTCACTCTAAGCTGTATAGTGTGACGGCCGTTCTCTGCGGTATTATGCAACCATAGATGTTATAGAAATATATGTATCTTCCACATATCCTCCTAGATTACTGGATAGATTTCAGCTAAAAGTGGTAAACATATCATTTACTGTATAGATAGTTTAGAAGTGGGGTTTAGGACATCACCATTAAAGAGTGGTGGTGGTGGTGGTGGTGGTGGTGGTGGTGGTGGTGGTGGTGAAAAATGTGTAACCCCCAGACTTTATTCACCTAGTATTTTAGAATAAGAGGGCTTAGTGACATGCGACTAACTTTCCACATAATTTGAAAACTTAACGAGACCTTTTCTCGGTGACAATCCCCAGAAAATGCTGAAAGAAATAAAGTTTATCGCTTTCTGTATTTTCGCTCAACATTTAGTAAAAATGCCGCATCAGGCATGACGTTTTAATTTATCAGTTATTTACTACTAACTCTATTAGTAACATATTTTGGGAACAGCATTCACTTCTGGCAACGAATGAACCTGCACAATTATATCATTGTACGACACATAGTTCGGGTGATCTGACGTGATAAACATTGAACTGCGTTAAAGTGAAACTGCAGGGTGAAATCAGCTGGAGATACAGATGAAAAAGTGCACAAATATGTTAAATACGTGCGAAGTGTGCGTACGCGGCGAAAGCCACAGGTAAATGCTCCTCCTAACGCTCTGGATCGATGTCAACCAGATTTGGTAGTCATTTACTTATTATCCCCGAAGAAATACTGGTGAGGGTAGGGGCGGGGGAGAACCAGCAGTATCCTGTGGGAGTGGAGGTGATAACGTGGACATGGAAGGAAGAAATGGACAAGGAGAAGGGAAAGGAGGAGATGGACAGAGGGGGACGGAAAAGGACAGAAGGAGGAGGGGCAGGTGGTCATAGATAAGGACAGGGGATGGTCAGAGAGAGTAATTTGGAGGAGATGGTCAGAGAGAAGGATTTGGAGGAGATGGACAGAGAGAGGGAGGGTGGAAGAGGTAGACAAAGAGAGTGCTGAAGGAGTTGGACAGAGAAAGGGGAAAGGAGGAGATGGGATAATAGAAGATTGGAATAAATACACACATCAAAAAAAGTTTTGCATCACCTTGGTTCCGGAATCTGTGCAGAAAATTGGAATAGAGATCGTGGTTACAAAATGGACCTCGCCTTGGACGTCGGGAGTTAAGTTGCACATCATGCAGCCTATTGCGCACAGTTTGAGTCGTAACACGACGTTCTGTGGCTCCACTAAAATAACTGTTCAACACGGTGGCGTTGCAGTCAGGGTTCCTCCGAGCCATAATCCGTAGGTAACGGTCATCCACTGCAGTAGTAGCCCTTAGGCAGCCTGAGCGAGGCATGTCATCGATCCCACGCCCGGGTTCCCGGGTTCGATTCCCGGCGGGGTCAGGGATTTTCTCTGCCTCGTGATGCCTGGGTGTTGTGTGCTGTCCTTAGGTTAGTTAGGTTCAAGTAGTTCTAAGTTCTAGGGGACTGATGACCATAGATGTTAAGTCCCATAGTGCTCAGAGCCATTTGAACCATTTGAACCATGTCATCGACAGTCCCTGTCTCTGTAGCTCCTCCATGTCCGAACAACATCGCTTTGGTTCACTACGAGACGCCTGGACACTTCCCTTGTTGAGAGCCCTTGCTGGCACAAAGTAACAATGCCGACGCGATCTAAATGCGGCATTGACCGTCTAGACACGGTTGAACTACAGACAACACGAGCCGTGTACCTCCTTCCCGGTGGAATGTCTGGAACTGATCGGCTGTCGGACCCACTCGGTATAATAGGTGCTGCTCATGCATGGATGTTTACATCATTGGGCGGGTTTAGTGACATCGCTGAACAGTCGAAGGGACAGTGTCTGTGATACAGTATCCACAATCCACGTCTATCTTCAGGAGTCCTGGAAACCGGATTGATGCGAAACTTTTTTTGATGTGTGTACGTAACCGGGCAGCAGCGGGCATCGGCTATTTAACGATAAATGGATTTTTACGATGTGTCGCCCTTCTCCCATCACTCAGCAACAGTTTCAGATACGCGTTCTTCTATTTCAAATTTTAAATTCATATTTTAGCGAGAATTAAGAATCATATTTAACTGGACCGTTACATCGGTACAGATTTTCGGTACCGTGTTCACACGTTAGTCGTGAATTAATTTTTGCTAGCCCTTCTGATAGCAGTTTTCCCTGTAGTGCTTGTTTTACGCGGATCGTTTCTGGAAATTTACTGCTTCGATTCAGACAACACGACGACATCTTCAGTTTTTGGAAGTGATATTTCCAGTACTTTCGTGTTGTTTCACTAGAAAGAGAGAGCCAGAGAGAGAGAGAGAGAGAGAGAGAGAGAGAGAGAGAGAGAGAGAGACAGAGGTACGGTGAGTCGTCTAGCTCTCCTCCAGTCAGAGGCTGCGGCAGCTTGGCGGTCCAGAGCCGGCGCGGCGAGCTGGCTGCCGACCGCGCGCAGACCTGCAAATGAGAACAGGTATCCCCGCGGCACCGCCTTTCGGCATCGCGTGCCTGCCGGCCGTAAAGCCACGAGTGAGAAATCCTGGACCGCGCCGGGTCACGGTGGCTCTTTAGTTAACAAAGAACACCGCGCAATTAAGAAAACGCGCCAGTGTAAATACGGTTCGTCGGCCCAGCGGCGCCTGCCGTCTGCCTGCCAGCTACCGTCGTGCCAGCGAAAATTCCATCTGCGTGCCATTGCCTTCTCCTTATACCGATACTCTTCTTCCCACGTTGTATTACTGCTTCCTTTCTACTGAGACTTCTGAGCAATTAGTTTGTTCTCACCAGTAGCCTTTACGTAATCGGATCTTCAGGTGGGTAATCAGTGTATGTTGAGGAGCACTTTAGCTGCAACATACGCAATCGTAAATTGTGGCACAGTTATCTCTTGTCCTTAACATCTGCGTGCCTGCCTCATCTGTACTTTCTGTAGTATCAAACTGCTTTCCTGGTCGGACATCACGATTTAGGATAGGTCAAGTTTCTCTAGCCAACGCCCTTGCCGCAGTGGTAACGCTTGTTCCCTTCAGTTCTCCGAAGTTAAGCGCTGTCGGGCCTGGCTAGCACTTGCATGGGTGACCGTCCGAGTCTGCCGAGCGCTGTTGGCAAGCGGGGTGTTCTCAGTCCTTGTGAGGTCAATAGAGGAGCTACTTGATTGAGAAGTAGCTGCTCCGGTCACTAAATCTGACAACGGCCAGGAGAGTTGTGTGCAGACGACATGTCTCTCCATATCCGCATCCAGTCAAACCTATCGGCTGAGGATGACACGGTCGTCAGTCGGTACTGTTGGGCCTGTTTGGATAGAGAGAGAGATTTCTCTAAATTCCTTCTGGCGTGTACTGTCGTGGCTAAACCTTAACAGTCCATCTTTCACCTGCCACTCTTCACTTATTTATCGCCGGCCGGAGTGGCCGAGCGGTTCAAGACGCTTCAGTCTGGAGCCACGCCACCGCTACGGTCTCAGGTACGAATCCTACCTCGGGCATGGATGTATGTGATGTCCTTAGGTTAGTTAGGTTTAGTAGTTCTAAGTTCTAGGGGACTGATGACCTCAGAAGTTAAATCCCATAGTGCTCAGAGCCATTTGAGCCAACTTAGTTATCTTCCTTTCGGCCAACATTCCTTCTTATGAAAAGAAAAAATATGTTTAACATTTTTGTGTTTGCTCAGATGTACTTCAACGTGTGCCTAGTATCATACAGGCAACTGCTGCTTCTGCCTCGCGCTGTGGTAGGCCAATATTCAGTAAATTTTTCATAGTTACATATTTTTATGCACTTATCTGTAACCGAAAGGAGTGATGGAAAAAAGTGAGAAGGTACACATTACTCAGAAGCCATAGCGAGGAAATTATAACAAAACAGTCGCACGCGAATAAATGTGCCAAACATTACATTTCCATCTTCAGCGAGGATGTGCTTTTTCTTGACAGAAAGGACAGAGCCAGTTACAAACTACAGGGAGGGCAAATTAAAATAACACCGAAAATACTTAAAATAAGACTGAACATCACAGAAGATGATGGAAGCATTGATATCGATGCAGTGCTGTGTTGTATTCATCAAACTGTAGGACACGCGTAGCAGCTCTGTCTAATGATAGTAGCAATAACCTTTTAGTGTATGAGGATTATTTCAGCAGATCTGACCTTTCAATATGCCCCACCTGTAAAAATCACGGGGAGAAAAGCTAGGCGATCGAGGCGGCTAGGAGATTGCACAGCCTCTGCTCATCGTCCTCTCCCCACCGAACGCCTCGTGCGTTCTTGTCAAGGTTGTCAAAGCGGTGTGTCTGCTGTTGCTCTGGCTGGCCTAAAATGCCTATACAGTCGTTCACCACCTGTAAGTTGATCCACACATGGACTTAACAGTTTCTGGACATACCGGATAGCATTTAGTGCTTGTTGAAAGACTCGTGTTACGGTGCCGACTCCAAGCACTGGGCACCAAACGCCGATCTTGTGACTATGCAACTGCACTTCAAAGTACTGGTGGAGATTTTCTGACGCGCAACGGCTGATGTTCTCCGAGTTCACATACCCAAACAGGCTGAACCCCAGGCATCACAAGAAGAAATACCAGCGGCAGAATCCAATCCGCAAAAGTTCGTCTGAAGGCTTTAACCCACGCACACCAGTGAATTTGCCAGGGTAAAGATGCAGGCTCCTCTTGATTATGTTTCGGCACAACGATTTTTGTAGTTTCTCTGAATCAGAAGAAGTTTTAAAGTCACGCCGGCGTCATTATGTAAGGGATGGCGCAACTGGAGTAGGAATGTGTACACAACCTATTTAAGGAACAATCTTGGCTATAACTCGAAGTGACGTTCAGATGTTATGTAACTAAATCCATCGGAGACGTACTTAGTAAGGGCCTACCGCTGTCTACAGAGGTTAACAAAAGAGGAAAAATTATGTAATATAATTCTAACCTTATTTTAAACGCATTTGTCTGCAACGGATTATGAAATATAATGAATAGACTACTTTTTGCTAGAATACAGTTAACAAGTAACATTTTCGCGAAATATTAATTTAGGTACCAAATCATAAAATACGTAACAGTATCTATCCGGAGCCAACTAAACGGGAGCCATGACATACAGCAGGGGAAGCAGATGCCAGTATGGGGCAGGTTCTGCGAAGAGTTTCTGTAAAGTTTGGAAGGTAGGAGACGAGGTACTGGCAGGAGTGAAGCTGTGAGGACGGGGCGTGAGTCGTGCTTGGGTAGCTCAGATGGTAGAGCACTTGCCCGCGAAAGGCAAAGGTCCCGAGTTCGAGTCTCGATCCGGCACACAATTTTAAATCTGCCAGGACGTTTCAAGGGTTAGTGATCATAATGTCATCACAGCGACGATGGTTACTAACGTTAATAAATCCGTCGACAAGGACGTAAGAGCATTTATGCTAGAAAAAGCGGATTAGCAGTTGTTAACATCCAACTTAGAAATGAATACACATCATTTAACTCCAATGTGAAGGACACAGGGGAATTACGGACAAATTTTAAACTGACTGTAAATTGCGCTCTGGAGGCGTATGAGTTAACTACGTGGATTGAGGATGGAAACGACCCTCCATTGTTTATAATCAAATTCTGAAGATACTGAGGAAAAATACAGTGATACGCTCTCGTTTCAAAAAACCCCAAATTTTTATAGTGCCAGAATTTGTGCATCCGTCAAGGGGTCAATGGGCGAAGCGTACAACAACGTCTGCCGTCATTCCTCAGTGAAAGATCTTATCGAGAACCCGAGAACTTCTGGTCACACGTGAAGCTTCTATCTAGTCACTAATCGACCAATCTGAGGTGGCGGTAGAAGATAGCAAAAGGAAAGTTGAAGTTCTAAATTTCACGTTAACGTAATATTGACACAGGAGGTCCGTACAAACATACCGCTGTTTGACTGTTGTACACATTAAATCATGGAGGACACAGAAATAAGCATCCGTGACGTAGAGAAGCAACTGGAAGAGTTGAAAACAAATAAGTCGCCATGTCCGGATGGAATCCCATTTCAGTTTTACAACGAATAGTCTGTGGCATCGGTCCCTTAATTAGCTTGCATTTGTCCCAAGCGACAGGATAAAAGTTCAAGTGTCTCCTGTATATAAGAAAGGTGAAAGAACGGACAGGCATTATTATAGACCAATATTCTCAACCTCGGTTTCCTAAAAAATTATTGAGCAAATAATAATATAATAAGTTTCCTTGAGACAGAAAAGCTTCTGTCCGCAAATCAACACGGTTTTAGAAAGCATCGCTTGTGTGAAAGTCAGCTTGTCCTGATGATCACATGATATCCTGCAAACCATGGATGGAGGGAAACAAGCAGTTTCCACCTTCCTAGGTTTCCGGAAAGCGTTTGACGCAGTGCCCTACTGCAATCTGTTGACGATGGTCCGAGGGTACGGTTTATTTTCCCAGGCATGAGAGTGGCGGAAGACTTTTAAAGTAATAGAACCCAGTTCGCTGTCCTCAATGGTGAGTGTTCATCAAAGAAAATGCTATCGTCATGAGTGCCCCAGGGAAGTGTGATAGGACTGCTCTTATTCTTTTTATACATAAGTGATGTGACGGATAGTATGTGCAGCAATCTACGGGTGTTTGCTGATGACTGGTATACAGGAAGGTGTCGCCATTGAGTGACTGTAGGAAGATACAATATGACATAGACGGAATTTCTAGTTGGTGTGATGTATGACAGCTTTGTCCGAATGTAGAGAAATATAAGTTAACGCGGATGAGTGGGAAAAACAATGCTGTAACGTTCCATTACAGCGTTAATAAGTTGCTGCTTGACTGAGGTGCAACGTTGCAAAAAGATATGAAATTGAATGAGCGTGTCAGGTTGATAATATAAAAGGCAAATGCTCGACTTCGTTTTATTGAGAGAATCTGGGAAAGTGTAGCTCATGCATAAAGGAGACGGCGTATATAAAGCCAGTGTGACGAAGTTATTGAGAGGTGTTAGAGCGTTTGGGATCCCGACAGGGTCGGATTAAAGGACAGTATGGAAGCAAATCAAAGATATGCTACTAGATTTGTTACCGGTAGGTTGGATCAGCACGCAAGTATTACTCAGACCCATTACGAATGGACCGAGCGAGGTGGCGCAGTGGTTAGCACGCTGGACTCGCATTCGGGAGGACGACGGTTCAATCCCGTCTCCGGCCATCCTGATTTAGGTTTTCCGTGATTTCCCTAAATCGTTTCAGGCAAATGCCGGGATGGTTCCTTTGAAAGGGCACGGCCGATTTCCTTCCCAATCCTTCCCTAACCTGAGTTTGCGCTCCGTCTCTAATGACCTCGTTGTCGACGGGACGTTAAACACTAACCACCACCACCATTACGAATGGGAATCCCTGGATGGACCAAGCTCTTTTCGCGTGTCAGTATTGCGGATGTTCAGAGAACCTACATTTGACGCCGACTGCAAAGGAGTCTACTGCCGCCAAGGCACCTGTCGAGTAAGGACCGCGAAGAAAGATGCGAGAAATTAGGGCTCATTCGGATGTGTTAAAACAGTCTTTTGTTCCACGCTCCGTTTATGATTGTAACAGGAAAGGAAAAGACTACATGTGGTACGGTAGCTTGCGGAGTATGTATGTGGATGTAGACCAATAACTATAACACGTCAGATAATATCGACTACGTGGATGATTATATTTATCATGCTATCTTCATGTTAGGTACAGCAGATACTGAGAATGGCAATACGCTAAGTAGAGGCGTGAAAGGGAAAGATGTAGACATCAAAAGTGCCGTTGAGTTACATAACAGTAAAACTTGAACTTTTCACTTTGACGGTGTGTGTTACCGCAAAGTTGCTGCGGTGCTCCGTGAGAGCACCACACGTGTCCGGTGCGCCGTGAAATTAGCGGGCGGAACAGTGAACACAATCAAGATTTTCACGAACGATCCACAGATTAAGGCTGCCAGCTGGTAGTTTCGTTGATCTCCACCGGTATCATTAAACTGTTCTCACACTTCCTCCCTGGCCAGAGGTTGCGGCAATTAGGGAGGCGACTCATTTTTTGGTCTCCCGCCCTTTTAATTTTTCGGCCGCAGCGACCGCCGAAACCGGTGGTTCGGACAATCAGCTTCCACAATCGGCGTCATTTACGACTTCCGCCGCCTTTCCACCCCGCTGCTAATTGTCCTCGACATATATGCGGAAAGGAATAATGAATGGTGGGGTTACAGAGCTCTGAAGTAAGTGGAGTGGCTGACTATTGTAAAGCGACGTATCTACATCGAGCAAACATATTAGCCTTACGCTACCCTGCCCCGCCGTACGTTGAGTTACGTCTTGCGTCGCGGGCAGTCTATACGGCAGGCGTTATTTCTCGCAGCTCCATGTGTAAAGGTCTGCGCAAAGGCGGATACCCGTAATAATATTCACTTCATAGATATATAAGCTACATTTATGGATGTATATGCGGATACCCGCGGTAATAATTATTTAATGTTCAAAAGTTAAATAACAGAGTCAATACCACGATTTTCCTCTACTTCCATTATGTGGGATCAATACAACTGGTTAATAATTCGGTATGGTGTGCCAATATATTGGTTTGAATGTGCAGTGTCCCGGAGATGGTAGATAACCTTGTTGGCATCTTTTTGGATTTTCTTTAGCTCCACCCATTGCAAAACACTATTTATTTCTTTTTCTTCGCCCAGAGATTTTTGGACTCCTCTGTTATTTTCTGGGGGTCAAATTTATTTATGTAAACCATAATACAGAGGTTTCGCTTATTTACCTGCTGTACACCTAAACAGTATAACATGTTTATTGTGTCTGATTTATTTCTGTTCCTCACCTGATAATTACATTGCAAGTAAAAATGCATTTAAAATATCGGTCTTTGTGCTTTTTTCGTCGTTTACAGAGTATGTCATCTGCAAAGTAGTCATGAAGAAAATTTGACTGGCAGATGACTCACATGCGTTGAAACATGTCTGGGTGAATGGAACGTAATAGTGTTTTGCGGAGTTAAACAAAATCAAATTGGAAACGTGGAAGAACGTCAAGAGTAGTTTCCAACCGGAGCGAGACAATTCTCTCAAAGCCATTGTCGCCATCTGTAAGGAATAAGGCAGTTAAACAGTTATATGAAGGAGAACAGCTTTGCTGAAAGTAGCTGTTTTTCTTCCTTGTGAGGATGAATGTACTTGAAGCAATGGCTGTAAGTAACACTGTGAGTAAATGGTTCAAATGGCTGTGAGCACTATGGGACTTAACTTCTAAGGTCATCAGTCCCCTAGAACTTAGAACTACTTAAACCTAACTAACCTAAGGACATCACACATATCCATGCCCCAGGCAGGATTCGATCCTGCGACCGTAGCGGTCGTACGGTTCCAGACTGTAGCGCCTAGAACCGCTCGGCCATCCCGGCCGGCCACTGTGAGTAAATTACCACTAGGCATAACTAGTTACAACCTTACTGACGTAGTCTGCAGTGGCTGATTCCGCTTGTTGATGTATAACTGGACTCGTTCCACATCCCTAAAGACACTCCTTTGTAATGTAATTTACAGAACAAGACGGTTGAATGAATGAATGAATGAATGAATGAATGAATGAACAAGTAGTTCAGAGTTAGATAGCCACGGATTCCCTGTATCACAAGAGTTGTATCTTTCAGTAATCTATGAACGAGCCGGCCCCTGTGGCCGAGCGGTTCTAGGCACTTCAGTCCGGAACTGCGTTGCTGTTACGGACGCAGGTTCGAATCCTGCCTCGGGAATGAATATGTGTGATGTCCTTAGGTTAGTTAAGTTTAAGTAGTTCTAAGTCTATGGGACTGATGACCTCAGATGTTGAGTCCCATGGTGCTTACAGCCATCTATGAACGATTTTATTCCTCATTGTAGCCCATCTGAAATGGATCTCGGTCTATAATGTACTCAAAATTGACGCCGCGCTAAACCCTTGTCTTCCTTCCCTGCTTTATTTTCCTGGAGATATGTTTGTGTCCTTGTTAAACAGATGCAAAAAAGCTAGACCCAATATGACTGTTAAGTGGATTTTCCGACGTTATCTAAGCTATACGTAATACACAAGTCACAACTTTGCTTATTGTTAATGGTATTATTAACTTTTTTTCTGTTCTGATAACGTCGTGAACATTCATACTGACTATGCAGGCATTTGTGTATAAGGCAAGATCTGTAGACTTGTACTAGTGTTTGATACTTATTCTGTGCTTTGATCTTGATTTTCAGCTAAAAGGCAGAAAGATAGGATTGATAATTTTCACACTGTTTGGCACAGTACTCGTAATGTAACCACAGTACATGCCCTAGCCATTGAAAGTGCTAGAAAGGTCCCGGACTGCTGATTTCAGTTTAGCTGTCTTAGACAATAACGCTTCTTTTTTTTATCGTTAAGTGAATGCATAAATGTGAAAATGCGTTTCAGAATTAGTATTTCTAATCCCCTGATAAAAAAGGAAATGTACATCAGTTTAAATGTGTATTCATCCACGTGTACCCAAAAACGTGAAAAAAAAATTTAAAATCTTATAATGGATTTTTCTGAAACAAAATAGTCCTGACAAAGTTTTCCTCCGGATGTGTTATTTTTAACCGATTTAATATTAGAATGTAATTAATGAACGAAACTGGAATTTGATGATCAAGAGACATGTCTGTTGATGTGAAAAGTAATTTAATCAGGTGTGGTTTAGGTGGACACCAACGAATTTTGGGACAGACGAGTAACAAGAATCACCAGTCATCTACAGTGTGAATTATAAAACAAACGAAAGTGTAGAGTCTTACATTGAATTACGAATGCTGCATGTTGTATCTTATAAACCACATTCGCCGTTTATTCCTGAATACCTTACATTTGTTTTACAAGTTCCAAAGTGCCCCGAGAAGGTTAAATATTGCACACACAACACGCAAAGTAGAGAACGTGGAAACAGCGGCCTGAAAAGTGCTCGTCGACCCAGCCAGATGCCGTAGTAATGACTTTGTTATTCATAAAATATTGTATGCTAATTAGGTTGATGGCTGCACTAAGGCATAAATGCTCGTGACGGTGCGTCATTAGCCACATTGTCTGTTAATTGGGTTGCAAATGCAGGTAAATTAGTTAAAAGCGTGAAAGATAAAACCTGTCTCGCTATATCTGTCTGACATCTGTAATTTGGTCTCCTCGTGAAGTAAAGGAACCAGAAAGCGTGCGACCACCAACTCCTTTGTGTACCAATCTTCTCGCTTTTTGTTTGTCATACATAATCACTGTGTTTGTTAATTTAAACTAAAACAAACCCGTGGTATTCTAAAAAGTCAATGCCCAGTAGATGCACAGTTGATACAAATACGAAATGACGTCACTGTTGCGATTAAAATAGAGCTGAAGTTTATTACAGTAATGTAAGAAGAGCATGGTTTTATTTAGTACCGTCGCTCCCACCACTTGCCGCAAAACGACAAAATAACAAGCGTAAACAAAATAACTTTCTGGAGTATCTTTTCTGTGAAATTTCTTCGTAGACTCTTTTTCCACGATATTCGTGCAGGAGTCTCCAGTACTCGTGTGTTCATTTCAAATCTTATCATAATAAAATCGAAGAAATGACCACCTGAAAGTTCTCTCGAAAGTTTTGTTGCTTTGCTAGGCATACTTATATAGAAGCCCTTGCCTCCATCCGACGTGCAAACTCTTGACACCTAATCGGGTTTAGAGGGTCCTTCAGTTCACTATGGACTCTGAATAGGTGTGCTATTATTATTATTATTATTATTATTATTATTATTATTACTATTATTATTATTAACTACATACTGAAAGCACTGTCACTATTTAAAAAATAGCGGCACAAGCAAACAAGTGACTAATAAGTGGACGAACGTCGGACCTCTGTATATGTTGGTTTCAACGTTCATTTATGCAGACAACACGCCTCGCTACATAACACCATCCTGATTTTGGTGGTACCGTACCGTAGCTCTATTTGCTTCTTTTCACTTTCTATTTCGACGAAACTGAAGAACCTATACTAGCAGTTACTGCGTATTTGTTCTTATTAACTCGATCAAAAACTTTGGTTACACTGTTACTAGTGTAAGTACAGAAGGTTTATATTTCTGCATATGGTCAACGGCAACTAGTTCTACAGATCCTACGCTTGGAATTCCTTGAGGAGTAGCAATCGTGCTGAATATTTTGGTCATGGCATACTTCACTCCTTTATGTTTGGTATCTCCTTGAGCATGTTCGTCTCTAACGCTGCTGCACTCATATTTTTAAGCTCGAAATTAGCGGCGATGAGCGAAAATTTTTGTCGTCTACGCCATGATTTCTTCATAAATTTTAATCGTAAGGTCTGTATGCCACTTTTTCGATTTCATTTTTCCCGTCTTCGATCCTGTATTACCATCGGTTCGTTCTAAATTGCCATACCATCGTAACGGTAACCTATTCCTTCCAATAGCTTCGATTATGTTCCCCTCCACTCCCAGCGTTTCTCTATTCTTCATTTCTGAAGTGGTCTAGTCTTGACACTCCTGAATGTCACCTTCAGTAATCCATTCTAATGACTAGTAGTTGACCTTCTTTCTCTTACCCATTTCCAAATTTCTGACCCACATGCATATCATATGCTTTCTAACGTTGCTTTGAATATAGTCTCTTCAGTTTTCTTTGTGATATTATTACTCCAAACCATGGAGTTTCAGTCGAATAACACATTCCGTTGTCCAGTCTTATTTTTGATATCTTCTACATTCTTTTGCTTCGCAAGTTTTGTTTCACCTAGGCATTTAAAAGAACAACAACACTAAAATTCCCAAAATCTAAATCATGCCTCCAGGTTAAAAAATTAGAATTCAGTCATTAAGGTGGTGGCAGTCAGTGCGAATAAGGATACTTTGTAAATCACCTTCCCCCTTGCCACCTCTGACGGTGAACTCTGGCGCGTTGAGGGCTTTCGCAGATGCGATGCTGGTGAATGATCCAAGGCGTCCTCGTAACAGAACGCTATGTGGGAAGTACTCTCTCATCTGCAATGACCGGGCGTTACGAAGCGTTCTTTACCACAGAGCTAGCTAAGCAGGAAGACGGGCGGTGTACAAGAGGTGGTCGCCTCTGATGTGGGAAAAAGGCGAGAGGCTAGCTAGAGATCTGGCGCCTGCAATCTTCCAATCAGCCGCCGCTGCTGCTGCAGCGCCACCGTGTGGGAACACTGGCGGTCCCACCAAACTAGAGAAATTAGCCAAACCGCTTCTGGACGCTTGCCGACCACAAGAATTTAAAGAATCAAGGGAAAGGTAATTCGGCCCTGAGGCAAGAACTGGCGCATTCAGTCTCTTTAAGTTACCAGGCTCAAACCCCCGCCTTGTTGTTCTGATTCAAGTGTGTCTAAGTGGCCGAAGAATGCGCTGATATAAACTGAGACGACAGCGGTAGTATCGTGTACACAACGTACAAAAGGCCAGTGAATTGGCGAATCTCTCATTACTAATGTGGTTCATGTGAAAAGGTTTCCGACGTGATTATGGCCGTTCGACGAGAATTTAGACTTCAGAAGCGAAATGATTGTTGGAGCCTGACGCATCGAACATTCTATTTTAGAAATCGTTATAAATTCAATATTCCGCGATTCACGGTGTTAATAGCGTGTCGCGAATACAAAGTTCCAGGGATTACCTCTCACCACGGACAACGCAGTAACCGCGGCCTTCACTTAACGACCATGAGCAGCGGCGTTTGCGTACTGTTATCACCTCTAACAGACAAGTAACATTGTGTGAAACAGCCGTTGAAATCAATGTGGGACGTATGACGAACGTAGCCGTTTGGACAGTTCGGCAAAATTTTGTGTTCATGGGCTATGGCAGAGGACGACCGACACGAGTGCCTTTGCTAACAGCACGCGACACACCCTGCAGTGTCTCTCCTGAGTTCGTGACCATAGCGGTTGGACATAGACGATTGGAACACGGTAGCCTGGTTAAATCAGTCCCGATTTCAGTTGGTAAGAGCTGATTGCAGGGTTCGAGTGTGGCCTAGAATCCACGGAGCCATTCACCCAAGTTACCAACATGGCACTGTGCATGTGTGTGGTGGCTCCATAATGGTGTGGGCTATGTTTACATGGCGTGGCCTGGATCCTCTGGTCTATTTGAAGCGATCATTGACTGGAAATTGTTATGTTAGACTACTGGGAATCCATCTGTAGCCGCCGCGCAGGATTAGCCGAGCGGTCTAGGGCGCTGCAGTCCGGAACCGCGGGACTGCTACGGTCGCAGGTTCGAATCCTGCCTCAGGCATGGATGTGTGTGATGTCCTTATGTTACTTAGGTTTAAGTAGTTCTGAGTTCTAGGGGACTGATGACCTAAGATGTTAAGTCCCATAGTGCTCAGAGCCATTTGGACCATTTGAACCATCTGTAGCCATTCATGTACTTCACGTTCTCAGACAACGATGGAATTTTTATGGACGACAGTCAGCCATGTCAACGAAACACAGTTGTTTGCTATTGGTTTGAAGAACATCTGAACAACTGGAGCGAATGGTCTGGTCACACAGGTTACCGACCATGAATCCCATCGAACATTTATGGGACGTAATCGAGAGGTCAGTGTTCGTGCTCAAAATTCTACACCGGCAACACTGTTTCGCAATTATGAATGGCTATGGAAACAGCATGGCTCAAATTTACTGCAGAGGACTTCAAACGACTTCATGAGCCTTTATCGGGTTGCTGCACTAGGCCAGGAAAAAGGAGATCCAACACGATATAAGGAGGCATCCAGTGACTTTAGTCACTTTAGTAGAGGTTTAAATGCCAATGCACTCTTAAAAAAAAAATAGTGCTCGCTCATGCACACAGAGATATGTGTCGAATAGCGTCAGAAAGCGCGAACGCACACAGCTGAAACAGATTTGTCCACTGCGACAAATACACATTAAGCATGTGTGCCATATTCGTGTTACGATTTGAAGCTAATATTACGTTTTGTGGCTAACTTCGATAAAAGGCGACAAAGTACGGAATGGAGAGCAGAAACGTATGTTAGTGAGTAGCCCATACGTATCAGAGATTGATTTCCCGCATTGATATGGTACGTTAACAAGATCAACGGTGCAAATCATCGTCCAAGAGTTAAACATGGGCCTCGCGGGATTAGCCGAGCGTCATGGACTGTGCGGCTGGTCCCGGCGGTGGTTCGAGTCCTCTCTCGGGCATGGGTGTGTGTGTTTGTCCTTAGGATAATTTAGGTTGAGTAGTGTGTAAGCTTAGGGACTGATGACCTTAGCAGTTAAGTCTCATAAGATTTCACACATATTTGAACATTTGAAGTTAAACATGCCGTCACAATATCCAAGACTATCTCAGACGGAGAGGGTCCATTTTGTAGCAGAAGTTCACTCACAAGCAGAAGACAATATTGTGACTACTACTGAAGATTTCGTTGACGCATGTACTTTTATTTTGTGTGTGATCTTTGGTATAGTGGACATGTGATCGATGCCGAATGTTATACGAGAGAACTGTATGATCCGTTGGCTTAGTCGGTGCACTGCACTTGTGGCATTAATGTCCCTAAAGAGACCAAAATGTTGGCTTCACAACACTATTTCATGTCGACAGATACAATTAAAGGAAAAGTACAAACAGTTACTCACTTTTGAATACATTGTGGCAGTGACAGTGATCAATGTGTTGCAAATATTTACTGGCAAAAACAGTCTTGATCACTACTAGTGATTCTCCAGCAGAAGAAGATTCTTACTCGTTGGTCTGAAGATGATCACAGTAGTGGTCGAAACCGGTCACCATAATAAATAAATTGTGGTCAAAACTGTTTTTGATAGTAAATATTAGAAACAGTTACATGTAATCTGTCACTAATTATATTCACAACTCAGAAAGTGTTTGTGTTTTCCAGACTCGTTCAGGCAAATGTGAGACTGATTCCAATTTCCGACGCAGAAAGTACGATTACATACAGCTAAAATACGATAACATGGAACCAAGTTTACCCGATTCACAGACATATTTAACGACTTGTTTGCAAAACACTGTTATTCTCTTCATTGTTGTCTAACATGATTAATTATAACGCTTGCGTCGTCCTCAAAAAGTATTAACTCTGATTAATTTGTGGAAATCGAACGTCATCCACATCATATGTGTGGACCTAAAATTGAACCCTGTGGCACACACTTCGTAGTTTCTTCCCAATCACGAATTCTCTCTTCTTCGAAATTTATTATAAGTCATTCTGCGCAACTTTTGGTAGTTATATGAAATGAAGAACAAATTTCACCACTTTGAAGAGGAGTATAATGCCATAAAACTCGAACGGTGTGAAACTGAGACCTGTCACGGAACTTTTTTAGGGGTGGGTTGCTATGACAAGCAGGCAGGCCTTTAGAGGGACATGCCGTAAACTATGACGCGGTAAGCAGTCGCTCTCGTCCCGAAATAAATTTCCGCTCGGCTTAAACGGGAAGACGGCGAGCAAGTTAAGGAGGAGAGGCGGTCCGCCACACACGAAGAGGCGTGTTGAGCTAACGGGGCGATGCGAGGCGATGCTATCTGCGGAAGAGTGTCCTCCCGCACGCGGCCGCTTGTTAGGGGCGTGTGTGCCGCCGGAAGACGCCGTTTAGATTACCATCTCTGCACATGCGCGTGAAGCAGCCGCGCCGGACTCCGCATTCACTCATTACCGCCCCGGCAACTACACTGTTTCACGGTTTATTTCTGCTTCCCCTTCTTAACGACCGCGTTTACAGGAGCGTGGTTCCACAAGACATATCGACACTCAGTGCTTTAGACTACGTAGCTAAATTCGGTCAAACTTCTCTTGCAGAGGTTTGGTTACGTATAGTTACTACAGCGTTGAATCGCTACTTGACTCCACCTCCACGATGTGCCATTCCACGGAATCTCACGCGTGTCCTCTGCCGGAGTAGACGCGCTTCTAAATAGATGTGGAACACTAGACAAATTATGTGACATACTGTACCGCTAATTAGAAATAAAATCCAGAAACTCTCATCAACAGTCACTAATAATTATGGGCAGTTCATTTCTGATGGCCCACAATTCCTCTTGCACACAGCAGGGCTAACAACGAACTTCCATATTTCGTGTGTTCCTAGCTATTCGCGCAGTAATGCAAATATTGAGGCCTGCCAGCCAAACAGCCTTGACGTGAAGAACTCCGACTGATTTACGGTTTGCACAAGGTAATTAAAAGTGGACCCTAAACTGAACCTTGTGGAACTCTCCCGTCACTAACATTTTCTCTTCCTCCAGTGTTGGTTCAAGTAATTCAGGACATTTTTTCTGTAGGACATATCACCGTCAGTAACGAAGAACACCTAATTTCTCCACTGACAGGAATTATGCCGAACACGAATCGTTCCAGCAGTGTGAAATTGAAAGCTATTAATGTAGGGCTATATTTCTTTAGTGTGCTGTTATTTTACCCGTATCTGTAGCCGACTTCGCTAACGAACGCTTGATCAATGCGCTCGACCCAGAGATACACCGATTTTAATCGTGGTTCAAAAATGGTTCAAATGGCTCTAAGCACTATGGGACTTAACAGCTGAGGTCATCAGTCCCATAGACTTAGAACAACTTAAACCTAACTAACCTAAGGACATCACACACACCCATGCCGGAGGCATGATTCGAACCTGCGACCGTAGCAGCAGTGCGGTTCCGGACTGAAGCGCCTATAACCGCTCGGCCACAGTGGCCGGCTTGGGATTTAACCCAGGACATAAGCGCACAGGCTAGAGATGAGATATTCTACACCACCACCACGCCTCCAACAGCAAACAAAGAACGGCTCCTGGAAATTTCTTCTACCAGCAGTATTATAACATAAACCTCCAGATACAGCACCTGGAGATGGCCTTTGTCCAGTACCTGATGCCAACCGACTGCTGTTGCTGCTGCTACAGGTACTGATGTGAAGTAGATAAAAATTTATTGTACACGATTTGCTGTTTTAGTTAAGGAAGTGCGATGTTGACAAATCATCGATTTCATCATCGACGGCCGATAATAATCGCCTCCAAAAATCTACGTTGTTAACGTTGATCTTAAATGACGAATTTATAGAATTCTGTCAGGAACAACATAAAAGAACAGCTAATATCGTTTCTATTACTCAATGAATAGATTAATTAACATCACATATGCCACAACGTTTGGTATACTGACAGTAATGCTTCCTATTTTCTGTTGATCCTTTTAGTAACGGATTCAGGTACAAAGTGATTATTCAAATGGCTCCAAGCACTATAGGACTTAATATCTGAGGTCATCAGTCCCCTAGACTTAGAACTACTTAAACCTAACTAACCTAAGGACATCACTCACATCCATGCCCGAGGCAGGATTCGAACCTGCGACCGTAGCAGTCGCGTGGTTCCGGACTGAAGTGCCTAGAACCACTCGACCACAGCGGCCGGCCAAAGTGATTATTAAAAATCACTCCACATTTCACGCAAGATGGAATTTTCCTCCATTTTGAGCAATCCTTTCGTTACAATGCAGATGGTAAAAATAAAATATCAACCATTATCTGACATCGCTCGTCGGCGAAAACAATATTCCTACACTGTCATATTATTAATCTTTAATGTTACCACGGACGGGTGAAAATGAAAGCGTGACGAAAGTCGTCATTACACGTAACAACTATTTTTCTAAGTAACAAATGAATTTTTCGATATCTTGTAGGACACAAAACATCTGAGGAACCTTAATTACATATTTATTGGTTTCCTTTATGAGACTACTTACATTTTACGTGGATCAAATGTGATCGTATGTATCATAAACTGAAAATGTGCTTGCATAATTCTGAGTATCATTTTAGCAATTTAGAAAGAAATCGAAAGATTACGACGACGTACTACTTGACAAGAAGAATGCATGAAAGTGAAGGAATGAGAGGAATTTGATTACGCTAAGCTAAAACAGTAGCCAGTGTCCCTGGCTCCTCCCCTCCATTTCTCCACCCAATCACCCCCCCCCCCTTTCCCACCACCCGCCCTACACCTGTACTATATGCACCTTGGATTTGTGTTGCACTGGTATCGTTATGTGAGATCTTAGAAAAAGATTCTCTTAAATTACGAATGGATTATTAACTGTGGTAACAAGTAGCTTGGCTTTTCTGCCGCCATCAGTTGATATATTATCTTTAAGATCGATGTAACGATGTATCGGCGTCTACAGTATCGATATTTTCAAGTCTATGTTTAAACTCCCAACGTCGATATTTTGTAAATACTGACGATCGCTGACCACCCCCAGTTGCATAATACGATATTGATAAGCTGCCTGCAGTGATGGCTCCCGGCTTGTAAGCTGCGGAGACAATGAGGGGAAGAGGTAGGCGCCGCGCAGGTATCGCGACCCCCATCTGGGCTCACATTACGCCGCTTCCTGGAAGGCGGGCGAGCGCTGCGGGCAGAAATTAATAGCACTGTTTCTCAGCGCGATGTGTGTCCGCCACAGCTTCATTACGGCTATCGGGACACCGATCGGCTGACACGCTGCGTAGTTCCGCGGTAGCTTCTGGTATCTTCTTGTTCCTTCCTGTGAGTTTCCGTGCCCACAGGGAACGATACCGCGGGCGGATCTCGCCCACTTACAGGTCGGCCTGGCACCATGCTGAACGTCCTAGAGGCGGAGCTCGTATTTTTGAACAGCAGAATTCACACTGTAGTAGTACCCCCTTTATCGGTCTCAACCTGAGGTTAATTACTAGCCAGTGGCTCATTCATTACTTTGACCGACTGAACCCATTTGGTTAGTTAAGATAAACGAATGAGAGACGGCCTCTTGTTAGTGTTTTTCGACGATTCCCCCGAAAAAATAACCACTTACGATAATCGAAAGAGTATTCACAGAAATGATCTTGATCAAAAGTAGTCAGTTCGAGCTAACTTGCAAGATTAGGCAACAACATTTATTTTTATTTTATTTTACACATCTAGTTCCATAAGACCAAATCGAGGAGCTACTGTCCATGGATAGTCACGAACGAGTCAGTACATGAAATTAACATCAGGAAAGTTAGTAATAGATTAAATAAATTTACAGGAATCTATGCAGCCAATAAGCTTCTCAATATATACTAGAATAATCAGCAAAGCAACTCAGGAAGTCGCTAATATTTTTTTTAGGAATTCCCCGCCGGGATAAAAGGAGTGAGGCACGCGTAAATTATTCAGTTTCTAATTGAAAGTACATGGATTGATTATATTTTTTAATTCATGTCGTAAATTATTGAAAATGGTTGCAGCAGAATACTGCATTCTTTTCGGCACAAGTGTTAAGCAGGTGAGATCCAAATGCAGATCGAATATCTGCCTACTATTGAGTTAGTGAATGATGCTAAAAAGTATATATTTAGAGCCAAAAATTCCCACACTTGTGAAATGCGGTCGACATAAGGTTCGCCAACCTACACCGTACATTCCTTGAAAGGCCCGTTTTTAGTGAAAAATACCATTCCTGAATGGGAAGAGTTACTGTAGAATATAGACCTGCATCTGCAAGTGTTGCCATTGCACGTCAAGAACATACTACCTGCGGAACATGTCTGTCATGCAGGACAGCATATAGTCAGGAGTTTATACCCTTTTGTTCGTACCTCCGCTCCTATGGGAATTGTGATGTATAACCGTCACAGTGCTGATTCTCATACAGAAAGCAATATGTGTAGCACATTTGGTTGAAATTGATCGAGTGGTTTAGGAGGAGATGTTGGAGATACATACTCCTACATGATCAAAAGTATCTGGATACCTGGCTGAAAATCACTTACAAGTTCGTGGCGCCCTCCATCGGTAATGCTGGAATTCAATATGGTGTTGGGCCGCCCTTAGCCTTGATGACAGCTTCAACTCTCACAAGTATATGTTCAATCAAGTGCAGGAAGGTTTCTGGGGGAACGGCAGACCCTTCTTCGCGGAGTGCTGCACTGAGGAGAGATTTCGATGTCGGTCGGTGAGGCCTGGCACGAAGTCGGCGTTTCAAAACATCCCAAAGGTATTCTATAGAATTCAGGTCAGGACTCCGTACAGGGCAGTCCATTCCAGGGATGTTACTGTCGTGTAACCACTCCGCCACAGGCTCGATCGTGTTGAAAGATGCAGTCGCTATCCTCGAATTGCACTTCAACAATGGGAAGCAAGAAGGTGCTTAAAACATCAATGTTGGCCTGTACTATGACAATTCCACGCAAAACAAGGGGTGCAAGCCCCTCCATGAAAAACACGACCACACCGTAACACCACCGCCTCCGAATCATACTGTTGGCCCTACACAAGCTGGTAGATGATGTTCACCGGGCATTTGCCATACAACGACCCTGCCAACGGATCACCACATTTTGCACTGTGATTCGTCACTCCACACAACGTTTTTCCACTGTTCAACCGTCCAATGTTTACGCTCCTTACACCAAGTGAGGTGTCGCGGTGTGTGGCTTATGAGCAGCCGCTCGACCATGGAATCCAAATTTTCTCACCTCCCGCCTAACAGTCATAGTACTTGCAGTGGATCCTGATGCAGACTGGAATTCATGTGTGATAGTCTGTATGGATGTCTGCCTATTACACGTCACCACCCTCTTCAAGTGTCGGCGGCCTCTGTGAGTCAAGAGACGAGGTTGGCCTGTGCGCTTTGGTGCCGTACGTGTCCCCTCACATTTGCATTTCACTATCACATCGGAAAAAGTGGACCTAGGGATGTTTAGGAGTGTGGAAATCTCGCGTACAGACGTATGACACAAGTGACACCGAATCAAATGGTTAAAATGGCTCTGAGGACTATGGGACTCAACATCTGAGGTCATCAGTCCCCTAGAGATTAAAACTACTTAAATCTAACTAACCTAAGCACATCACACACATCCATTCCCGAGGCAGGATTCGAAACTGCGACCGTAGAGACCCAATCACCTGACCGCGTTCGAAGTCCGTGAGTTCTGCGGAGCGCCCCATTCTACTCTCTCACGATGTCTAATGACTACTGAGGTCGCTAATATGGAGTACCTGTCAGTAGGTGGCTGCACAATGCACATAATATGAAATACGTATGTTTTTGGTGTTGTGCGGATAGTTTTGATCAGAAAGCGTTCATATATTTATCCGTCATTCTCTAAATATCGTACACCTATTTTTCTAAGAATTTCGAGCATCTTGCACCATATTGCATGCCGAACGTGTTTTCTAGGTTAAAAGACTCTATAAGAATTGCAATAAATTTCCAGTAATGGTTGTATGATAATTATGAATATTTACGAATAATTTCATCTACGCAGCTTAATGTACACTACTGGCCATTAAGATTGATACACCACGAAGATGACGTGTTACAGTCGCGAAATTTAACAGACAGGAAGAAGATGCTGTGATATGCAGATGATTAGCTTTTCAGAGCATTCACACAAGGCTGGCGCCGGTGGCGACACCTACAACGCGCTGATATGAGGAAAGTTTCCAACCCATTTCTCATACACAAAACGGCAGTTGACCGGTGTTGCCTGGTGAAACATTGTTGTGATGCCTCGTGTAAGGAGGAGAAATGCGTACCATCACGTTTCCGACTTTGATAAAGGTCGGATTGTAGCCTGTCGAGATTGTGGTTTATCGTGTCGCGACATTGCTGCTCGCGTTTGTCGAGATCCAATGACTGTTAGCAGAATATGGAATCGGTGGGTTCAGGAGGGTAATACGGAACGCCGTGCTGGATCCCAGCGGCCTCGTATCACTAGCAGTCGAGATGACAGGCATCTTATCCGCATGGCTGTAACGGATCGTGCAGCCACGTCTCGACCCCTGAGTCAACAGACGGGGACGTTTGCAAGAAAACAACCATCTGGACGAACAGTTCGACAACGTTTGCAGCAGCATGGACTATCAACTCAGAGACCAAGGCTGCGGCTACCCTTGACGCTGCATCACAGACAGGAGCGCCTGCGATGGTGTACTCAACGACGAACCTGGGTGCACGAATGGCAAAACGTCATTTTTCGGACGAATCCAGGTTCTGTTTACTGCATCATGATGGTCGCATCCGTGTTTGGCGACATCGCGGTGAATGCACATTGGAAGCGTGTAATCGTCATCGCCATACTAGCGTATCACCCGGCGTGATGGTATGGGGTGCCATCGGTTACACGTCTCGGTCACCTCTTGTTCGCATTGACGGCACTTTGAACAGTGGACGTTACATTTCAGATGTGTTACGACGCGTGGGTCTACCCTTCCTTCATTCGATCCATGAGAAACCCTACATTTCAGCAGGATAATGCACGACCGCATATTGCAGGCCCTGTACGGGCCTTTCTGGATACAAAAAGTGTTCGATTGCTGCCCTGGCCTGCACATTCTCCAGATGTCTCACCAACTGAAAACGTCTGGTCAATAGTGGCCGAGCAACTGGCTCGTCACAATACGCCAGTCACTACTCTTGATGAACTGTGGTATTGTGTTGAAGCTGCATGGGCAGCTGTACCTGTACACGTCATCCAAGCTCTGTTTGACTCAATGACCAGGCGTATCAAGGCCGTTATTACGGCCAGACGTGGTTTTTCTGGGTACTGATTTCTCAGGATCTATGCACCCAAATTACGTGAAAATGTACTGACATGTGAGTTGTAGTATAATATATTTGTCCAATGAATACCCGTTTATCATCTGCATTTCTTCTTGGTGTAGCAATTTTAATGGCCAGTAGTGTATTTGCTTTGTTATGAGGTTGCTGGTACTGGCTAGCGTTTACCCCGTCGTTTGTGTGTGTATGCGAGGTAGACAAGAAGGACGGGTAGACGCGAGCTCAGCAGCGCCAAATACGGAGACGTCGTCGCTGTCGTTGTTGTCGCCTGCCTAGGCGCTGTCAGCCTCCTGCGGCCGCCGCTGCGGCCGGGGCGGCGTCGGTGTCAATTGGCGGCCGGCCGCACAATTAGCGGGTGTCGGCGGCTGTGAAGCCGGCTCCAGTGTCGCCGCAATTAGCGCGTGCCCCGCCGCTGCCAGCTTCTTAGAGCGCTCTGGCGCCGCCACTGGCAACTTTTAACGCCGTCGTAAAAGGCTGCCACGTCGCGCGTCGCCGCTGCTTCCAGTTACCTGACGTAGCTACACCTCCGGGGTTTCGCGGCGTGGCGCGGAAATACAATGGAGTCGAAAACTTAAGGATGAAAGTAAGTTTCGCAAGATGAAGCACTGCCAAGTAACGGCATGAAATTTGGACGATACTTAGAAATGCTACAGTATAGTACACAAGGTATCGGAATGAAAAGCGCCGTGAGAGAAGTAGAAATCACACTCTACTCAAGAGACAACGATTACACTACTGGCCATTAAAATTGCTATACTAAGAAGAAATGCAGATGATAAACGGGTATTCATTGGACAAATATATTATACTACAACTCACATGTCATTACATTTTCACGCAATTTGGGTGCATACATCCTGAGAAATCAGTACCCAGAATAACCACCTCTGCCCGTAATAACGGTCTTGATACGCCTGGGCATTGAGTCAAACGCGGCTTGATAGCGTGTACAGGTACAGCTGCCCATGCAGCTTCAACATGATACCACAGTTCATCAAGAGTAGTGACTGGCGTATTGTGACGAGCCAGTTGCTGGGCCACCATTGACCAGACGTTTTCAATTGGTGAAATATCTGGAGAATGTGCTGGCCAGGACAGCAGTCGAACAGTTTCTGTATCCAGTAAGGCCCGTACAGGACGTGCAACATGCGGTCGTGCATTATCCTGCTGAAATGTAGGGTTTCGCAGGGATCGAATGAAGGGTAGAGCCACGGGTCGTAACACATCTGAAATGTAACGTCCACTGTTCAAGATGCCGTCAATGTGAACAAGGGGTGACCGAGACGTGTGACCACTGGCACCCCATACCATCACGCCGGGTGATACGCCAGTATGGCGATGACGAATACACGCTTCCAATTTCCGTTCACCGCGATATCGCCAAACACCGATGTGACCATCATGATGCTGTAAACAGAACATGGATTCATCCGAAAAAAATGACGTTTTGCCATTCATGCACCCAGGTTCGTCGTTGGGTACACCATCGCAGGCGCTCCTGTCTGTGATGCAGCGTCAAGGGTAACCGCAGCCATGGTCTCCGAGCTGATAGTCCATGCTGCTGCAAACTTCGTCGAACTGTTCGTGCAGATGGTTGTCGTCTTGCAAACGTCCCCATCTGTTGAATCAGGGATCGAGACGTGGCTGCACGATCCGTTGCAGCCATGCCGATAAGACGCCTGTCATCACGACTACTAGTGATACGTGGCCGTTGGGATCCAGCACGCCCCCCCCCCCCCCCCCCCCCCCAACGATTCCATATTCTGCTAACAGTCATTGGATCTCGACCAACGCGAGCAGCAATGTCGCGATACGATAAACTGCAATCGCGTTAGGCTACATTTCGACCTTTATCAAAGTCGGAAACGTGATGGTACGCATTTCTCCTCCTTACACGAGGCATCACAACAATGTTTCGCCAGGCAACGCCGGTCAACTGCTGTTTTTGTATGAGAAATCGTTTGGAAAGTTTCCTCATGTCAGGACGTTGTAGGTGTCGCCACCGGCGCCAACCTTGTGTGAATGCTCTGAAAAGCTAATCATTTGCATATCACAGCATCTTCTTCCTGTCGGTTAAATTTCGCATCTGTAGCACTTCATCTTCGTGGTGTAGCAATTTTAATGGCCAGTAGTGTAACTATACAAATAACAGACAGCCATAGTACAAATAAAAAATACATAAAAATAAGCTAGAATTCTTAAAGATGTTAGCAAAGTATGCAATCACTCCTATCACTATGCAACATCTACATGAAATTTCTAAGAAAGGGGTACTGTACATGTGTCGAAATTATTGGAAAAAGGATACAGGTACTTAGGATTGCGAATGACGTATATGTGATAGCTCCAGATGAAAGAAACTTCCAAGGAATGTTATAAATTACGGGTTCATTGCTATGGGATGAGTACAAAACACAAATTAACCCACAAATACAGACACACTCTTTGTTCGAAGGAACCAGAAGAAATAAACATCGAAGGGAGAAAAATTGAACAAAAACATACCAATACTTAGGAGGAAAGTCAACTGAAGACTGAAGAGGCAAAGAAGGTATAAAACAAAGAATTAAAGATGCAGCAGTGTTCATGAATAAATGAAAAATGCTTAGTTCAGACAACATGAAAAGTCGAAATGCGCAAAGAAGTAGTTAAGAGCTACACTTGGGGCACAGCACTCACTGTGGAATATGGACAATGAGCAAGAATGAAATGAAAGTTCTTGAAGTATTTGAGGTATGGTCCTGGACTGGACAGAGAGACCACCAACCAAGGCCGGCCGCTGTGGACGAGCGGTTCTAGGCGCTTCAGTCAGGAACCGCACTGCTGCTACGGTCGCAGGTACGAATCCTGCCTCGGGCATGGATGTGTGTGATCTCCTTAGGTTAGTTAGGTTTAAGTAGTTCTAAGTCTAGGGGACTGGTGACCTCAGATGTTAAGTCCCATAGTGCCTAGAGCCATTTGAACCATTTTTGAACCAACCAGGAATTCCTCCAAGAAATTGGAGAAGACAGGTCATTTAGGACGGTCTTAACGACCGTGAGCAGCGACGTTTGCGTGAGTTGCCAGTGCTAACAGACAAGTAACAGTGCAGAAAACAATGTGGGAGGGACAAAGAACGTATCCATTAGCAGAATGCGTCGAAATTTGTCGGCAGCTGCTAACCGTACATATCTCCTGCACGACCTTTCGAGGTCTCGTGTCCATATCGGTTGAACCCTAGACGACTGCAAAATCTTGGCCTGGTCAGATTCCCGATTTCAGTTGGTGAGATCTGATGGTAGGGGGGACTTTCAGCGACGTTCTGAGTACACAGCGCGTGGAGTTTCTGCAGTACGCATGGGAAAAGGAGGTCCGATACGATATTAGGAAGTAGTCTATGACTTTTCTTCACTTCAGCGTAATTTCTTTTACTAGTATGCGAGAAGGCCCTGGGAGAGCCAGTCCTGACAAAACTCTAATATCTGGTGAGCAAGATGTATGAGACACGCGAAATACCCTCAGACTTCAAGAAGAATATAATAATTCCGATCCCAACGAAAGCAGGTGTTGACAGATGTGAAAATTACCGAACTATCAGTTTAATAAGTCACAGCTGCAAAATACTAACACGAATTCTTTAGAGACGAATGGAAAAACTGGTAGAAGCCGACCTCGGGGAAGATCAATTTGGATTCCGTAGAAATATTGCAAGAAGCGAGGCAATACTGACCTTGCGACTTATCTTAGAGGAGAGATTAAGGAAAGGCAAACCTACGCTTGTGGCATTTGTTTACTTGGAGAAGGCTTTTGGCAATGATGACTGGAATACTCTTTCTCAAATTCTAAAGGTGGCAGGGGTAAAATACAGGGAGCGAAAGGCTATTTACAATTTGTACAGAAACCAGATGGCAGTTATAAGAGTCGAGGGGCATGAAAGGGAAGCAACGGTTGGGAAGGGATTGAGACAGGGTTGTAGCCTGTCCCCGATGTTATTCAATCTGTATATTGAGCAAGCAGTGAAGGAAACAAAAGAAAAATTCGGAGTAGGTATTAAAATCCATGGAGAAGAAATAAAAACTTTGAGGTTCGCTGATGACATTGTAATTCTGTCAGAGACAGCAAAGGACTTGGAAGAGCAGTTGAACGGAATGGATAGTGTCTTGAAAGGAGGATATAAGATGAACATCAACAAAAGCAAAATGAGGATAATGGAATGTAGTCGAATTAAGTCGCGTGATGCTGAGGGAATTAGATTAGGAAATGAGACACTTAAAGTAGTAAATGAATTTTACTATTTGGGGAGCAAAATAACTGATGATGGTCGAAGTAGAGAGGATATAAAATGTAGACTGTCAATGCAAAGGAAAACGTTTCTGAAGAAGAGAAATTTTTTTAACATCGAGTATAGATTTAAGTGTCGGGAAGTCGTTTCTGAAAGTATTTGTTTGGAGTGTAGCCATGTGTGGAAGTGAAACGTGTACGATAAATAGTTTAGACAAGAAGAGAATAGAAGCTTTCGAAATGTGGTGATACAGAAGTATGCTGAAGATTAGATGGGTAGATCACATAACTAATGAGGACATATTGAATAGAACTGGGGAGAAGAGGAGTTTGTGGCACACCTTGACAAGTAGAAGGGACCGGTTGGTAGAACATGCTCTGAGGCATCAAGGGATCACCAATTTAGCATTGGAGGGCAGCGTGTAGGGTAAAAATCGTAGAGGGAGACCAAGAGATGAATATACTAAGCAGATTCAGAAGGATGTAGGTTGCAGTAAGTACTGGGAGATGAAGAAACTTGCACCGGATAGGGTAGCATGGAGAGCTGCATCAAACCAGTCTCAGGACTGAAGAACACATTAACAACAATGCGAGAAGTCAGTTTGTTGTAGAGTCCGGGAAGTCTGTGAGATCCAGTAGAGATCAAGATCCAATGGAGATCATTGTCATTGACTATCACAGAAAATTTCGGAAACAAATGTCAGTCGGCGACGGTGGATGTAGATCGAGGCACTTGGACCGATCGCCTAGTTGACACAACAGGTGAGGCGGCGGAGAGGCATCGGTGCAGGCTACAGTAGTGAGCCGGACTGGAGGCTACGACAGGCCGCAGTAGGAGTAATTAAAACTGAGGAGAAGCGGCCAGTTAAGCAAGTTGTCAGACGGAGGCGGCGCTGCGGCGGTGTGGGCGTGCGCGGCGCGTTTGATGCGCCGTTCCCACGGCCCGTGGCGCCGGCTGATGAGCGTGGGCTCCGCGGCTCTCCGCTCTGCCCCGCTCCACTCATCAGCTCGAGGCGCTTCCCGGACGACGCTACGCGGCGCTCCAGACGGCGGGCCTCCGTCACCACCAGCTGTCACCGCAATGCCAGCTGACAGACAAATCATTCAGCCACTGACGTTGGCAGCGTCCCATACGCCCAGTTGGCCTCTCGCTTGTTGCTTATACATCTGATTCCCTAGGGGCAGACGGCCGGAGTGGCCGAGCGGTTCTAGGCGCTACAGCCTGGAACCGCGCGACCGCTACGGTCGCACGTTCGAATGCTGCCTCGGGCATGTATGTGTGTGATGTCCTTAGGTTAGTTAGGTTTAAGTAGTTCTAAGTTCTAGGGGACTGATGACCACAGCAGTAGAGTCCCATAGTGCTCAGAGTCATTTTTGATTATTTTTAATGTGGTATATTGTCCGGCAAATAAATTTCAGCCGGAATTATCTGTCATCTTCATATCAGAGGAAGAACAGCAGAAAATACCAATTAGCTTTTGAAGTGTTGTGTCACTTTGCCGAACACTAAACCATTTTAAAAACCACATATATTTATTAAGAACAGCCATGGTTTTGTAAATCACTTCAAATGAATGGCGTGATGGCTTCCAAAAGAGCCTGATGGCATTCCCTTCTCCAATGATCATTCAACTGATGAAGCGGTCTGTCAGTGAGAAGATAAATGCTAAAAGTCCTCCTTTCTAGAGGTTCTCGTTTTGAAACATAGTGTACGGCACGCAGCTCTGTCACCAATTGGAAATGAAGGTTTTATGCAGTATGATTCACAAATGTGTATATTACTCCGCTATCAAGAAGGAAGAAAGATCAGGCCGGCCATAGTGGCCGAGCGGTTCTAGGCGCTACAGTCTGGAACCAGGCGATCGCTACGGTCGCAGGTTCGAATGCTGCCTCGGGCATGGATGTGTGTTTAAGTAATTCTAAGTTCTAGGGGACTGATGACCACAGCAGTTGAGTCCCATAGTGCTCAGAGCCATTAGAACCTTAGGGGCATCCCATTTCATTTCCTTTCTTTGAAGCAACAGTAAATTAATTCCAAGTTTTAGTTATTATCAGTGCTTGATATGTAAAAGAGGTTCCCGTATTTGAAACTTATACTTCTTAAAACGTTATTTTAACGCTTTTCTGGGCATTTTAAAAACGTGACTACAGCATTTGTCTTACGTCCCTTCAACCGCAGCAAAAGTTCTATCATACCACATCTCAAAATCTGCTGTTCTGATTTTTTTTCTCATAAGGAGAAGAAATAAAAACTTTGAGGTTCGCCGATGACATTGTAATTCTGTCAGAGACAGCAAAGGACCTGGGAGAGCAGCTGAACGGAATGGACAGTGTCTTGAAAGGAGGATATAACATGAACGTCAACAAAAGCAAAACGAGGATAATGGAATGTGGTCGAATTAAGTTGGGTGATGTTGCGGGAATTACATTAGGAATTGAGACGCTTAAAGTATTAAATGAGTTTTGCTATTTGATGATGGTCGAAGTAGAGAGGATGTAAAATGTAGACTGGCAATGGCAAGGAAATTGTTTCTGAAGAAGGGAAATTTGTTAACTTCCAGTATAGATTTAAGTGTCAGGAAGTCGTTTCTGACAGCATTTCTATGGAGTGTAGCCATATATGGAAGTGAAACGTGGACGATAAATAGTTTAGATCACATAACTAATGAGGAGGTATTGAACAGAATCGAGGAGGAGTTACTGGTAGAACTTGACTAGAAGAAGGGATCGGTTGGTAGGACATGTTCTGAGGCATTAAGGGATCATCAATGTAGTATTGGAGGGCAGCGTGTAGGGTAAAAATCGTAGAGGGAGACCAAGAGATGAATACACTAAAAAGATTAAGAAGGATGTAGGTTGCAATAGGTACTGGGAGATGAAGTTTGCACAGGATAAAGTAGCATGGAAAGCTGCATCAAACCAGTCTGAGGACTGAAGACCACAACAACAACAACAACAACAAGCCTTACCAGTACGACATACCGGAGCCGAACCGTCTCAATTCCAAGCACTGGTTATTATTATCTAAACAATGATGCTATAGCCGTTTGACTGTTATTTAACATTGTAAACTGCTGTACCACACGCGCAATTTATTTTCACTGTATGTTCTGTCTATTTTTCATCGACACCATTTATATTATTTAACAGATAAAACTTAACATCCAGTCTGAGTTGTAGGTTGGCTCTCTAACGACTTCTAGAGCCAACAAAAATTTCGTTTCTGTGTTTCGTAAATTTAATGATCGAATTTAAAAGTTTAAAATGCTCCCTCATAAGCCACGCGGGATTAGCCGAGCGGTCTTAGGCGCTGCAGTCATGCACTGTGCGGCTGGTCCCGGCGGAGGTTCGAGTCCTCTCTCGGGCATGTGTGTGTGTGTTTGTCCTTAGGATAATTTAGGATAAGTAGTGTGTAAGCTTAGGGACTGATGACCTTACCAGTTAAGTCCCATAATATATCCCACAATTTTTTGTTTTTTTTTTGCTCTCATAATCTGCTCATTAATATGTATATTATTACGTTAAAGGTTTAACGCAATAAATCGAGTATTAAATTTAGAAACTGTGTGCTTGTCTTGTGGCAGCATAGCTCACGCCGCGCAAATTACTCAAATTCTTATATGAATGAGTGTCTTTTCTTTCTCAGTTGTCCGACAGAAGAGACATCATACATTCATATAATCGATTCACCTTGATGAGCAATGAACCCACAACATTCATTTTGGATGCGCATTTACGTTCGTCCTCCAGCGGGAATCTAAAATTAGCGAGCATGGAGGATGTAGACAGGGACTGTTGATAGATGGCGCTAGGTGTGAGTCTGAGTCCACGTGGGAGCGTGGAGAGAGAGTCTACGCATTTACGATAAACACTGTGTCGGGATGGCGCAGCAGTTTACGTAACTACCTCGAAAGCAGGAGATCTTGGGTTCGAGTTCCAGTATAGCACATATTTTCACTCGTCGCCCCGGATTCCACATAAAGTCACGATGCAGCTGATATCATTAGCTCCTTCCCTTCTTCCCTTTCCTTTCTTACTCCTCCCCCCACCTTCAGTTCACATAACTATCCAACTTTTGTTCATCCTGTATTTGTGAGTGAGAGCAGTTAGCGACTTCTGAGAACGCATATGCGAAATCTTTGCTCACAGGCAGACGACACAAAATAATGAAAGGAAAAAGAACTTTATCACTTACTCCGTTTCGCTTTTCCTGCAGTAAAACATACTATCAGGCACGAGGTTTCAACTTATTACTTCCTTGCTATGGACTCCATTTGTAACATAATTTTCAGACAGTGTCCACTTATACCACTGAATGTACCTGCAAAGTTATGTCACCGTACGACACATAACTCAGGAGATATTACGTTGTAAACATTGGTATGCATCAAAAATTACCGTAAAACGGAGCGCAAATTACCCAGAATACTCTCATCTAGTGTTTGATAGTGAGAGCACTTAGTGACTTCCAACAAAGTTATAAATAACAGTGTCAAATCATTTCTAATTTTTTCTCATACATAGCTAGTTTCAGTTTTGACATATTCAGCAGCTTATTGGTGTATAATCCGAAACTAATAATGCGAACATTATTACCGTTTTGTGTCTTCAACCATAAAGATTTTTCATGCTGAACGTCAAATATTTAATACATTAGCTCATTTCTAAAGTAATCAGATGGTGATGCCGTTTTATACATGGAAGGACAATTCCATATTGAATAATAAAACCTCATGTCATTCCAAGCATGTGTGTCAATTTGTAACTCACTATCTACATTATTCCGTGATTTATTTAGTTTTCAAATTTATACTGACGTTTTGATCACCCGGTATATGTAGAAATTCTCTATATTGCCTTTTCTTGTGTAAGCGGTCGGCAGCAGTGTGTTTATAGAGTCCACGTAATGTGCTACGTGCGTATTTATTGTTTGGTTTTGGTTATCGGCGCTATGACACATTCTTATGCTTCAAATGTTGGCCAACAGAAGAATAAAACCCTTAAAAGGTACGCAAATTCGTTTGGTTTGACCCCAGGAGACTTAATTTTCTTTGCAAGAGTCAAATATCTCCTCAAAGGGGAACATTTTGAGGAAGCTGTATGGATTCAGCCGAATGTGAAATGTTTATGAGCAGCATTCGAGTTGAAGCTTTTCTCAGGTGTTCCAAAGCCCCTAAATTCATTGCCGTGAGTGTGCGGCAAGGAAATGAATGTATGTTGACACCTACTGCAATACTAAATTTTTCGACATCATTCCGTATTTTATGGCAATGTAGTTCTGGAATGTATTGAACGCAGAAACTGGCTCTGAGCACTATGGGACTTAACATCAGTGGTCATCAGTCCCCTCGAACTTAGAACTACTTAAACCTAGGATTCGAACCTGCGACCGTAGCGGTCACGCGGTTCCAGACTGAAGCGCCTAGAACCGCACGGCCACGCCGGCCGGCGAACCCAAAAACTCTTAACGACGTTGCTAGAAGGCGACCTTCATTACCGTCACCAATGGATGTTTAGAATGAAGGAAAGCGACTGCGACGCCGGCGTTGATTTCATTACAACTGCATTGGTGGAGGGAAGGTGAGAGCATTGATGGCCTGTTTAAGGAGCCATCCCGCCATTTATAAAGCTCACTGAGGACATAAATCTGTAAAACTCGAAGGGAACTTGGACCCAACTTCTTCAGAATGAGACCTCAGATACTTCACATCTTCTCTTTTTCTAGATTACCGAAGTTAGCGAAGTTCCAGACCTGATGGATGCAGAGCAAGAGTCTTAACATACCAGCCAACGAGCCTCTTACTAACTCTCAACCCACATATAGAGGGAAGCTTGGGTTCAAAATGGTTCAAATGGCTCTGAGCACTATGGGACGAATCTGTTAGGGAGCTCCCTATAAGCTTTCTCGATATTACCAAAGAAATCGGAGTAGCATGTTCAGCTGCCCGGTTTTTACGGCAGCGACAGCTGACAAGAGCAGATACTCAAGCCCGAGGCGACATGCCGAAGTCACAGAGACCGCGGCGTATGTGGTTGCATGCCCCGTTTGGTAAGCCAGCCACACAATGGCTCATTGTCCTTCGCATCGCTGGGCTCTTGAGCCACCTGTTATCTGTCGCTCCGCGTTTACTGGCATTGTAATGAGCCTCCCTCCCTCTCCACCCCCCCTGTCTCTCTCTCTCTCTCTCTCTCTCTCTCTCTCGCTCTCTCTCGTAAGCATTCTACACCTTCATTCTGTTTTCCACAACCTTTTATCAAATGACAATTTTTCTTTCGCTGAAAATATTTGTATAAAGCGTCCTGCTAAACTCATCTTCAAAAATGGTTCAAATGGCTCTGAGCACTATGGGACTCAACTGCTGTGATCATTAGTCCCCTAGAACTTTGAACTACTTAAACCTAACTAACCTAAGGACATGACACACACCCATGCCCGAGGCAGGATTCGAACCTGCGACCGTAGCAGCAGCGCGGCTCCGGACTGGAGCGCCTAGAACCGCTCGGCCACCGCGGCCGGCAAACTCATCTTCTTCCACTTCTTTTTCTTTACTTCATGGACGAGAGCTATTCGGAAAGTAAGGTACGATCGGTCGCGAAATGGAAACCACAGTGAAAATCAAAGAAGTTTTATTTGCAATCGTTAGCTACTACACCGTCTACCTACTTCTCTACATAGTCGCCGGTGCGACTCAGACAGTTGTCATAGTATTGTACCAACTTACCAATATACCTGTCATATGCCTGTGCTTTCTGCCAATTCTCTACACTGAACCACAGCTTGTTTTATTTGTCAAAATGTTGTCTTCATAGCTAGCAGTTCATTTGAGCTGAGATGAAAATCAGCGGGATCCAAGTCCGGGCTTTATGCCGGAAGATCAAACACTTCCCACCGAAAAAGGTACAAGACCATCCTCATTGCCGGTGCAATGTGCACCCGACAACTGACACGAAGAAGCAAATGCATGACAGTTACGTTATGTGGGCTGCATGACATCAGGCGAAATTTCTCTCAGGCATTCATTCTTGGCGGGAGAAACTATTTCTAGGCATCTTATACTCTCAGTGTGTGCTCATAACTGTAAAGAGGGACGTAATGTGATTAACAGGCATTCTGATAACACTGTCCAACACACCTATGCAAAGCTTCATTGGATTTTCACTGTAGTTTCTGTTTAGCGACCGGTCGGACCTTACTTTCCGAATAGCCCTCGTGTTACGCAAACTGAAGGTTACGGTACTGGTACTCTATCTCTTGTACAGCATTCCTAGAGTTGTTCTTCCAGTGTATTTATAACTGCGAGCCTCTACTGCCAGTCTTTCTGCACCTGTATGGTACATATGTTTCTTTCAATTTCTCCTATTTTCTATTTTAATTTTTTATTTAGGTTATATGCTTATAATTTTTCGTTATATCCTCATTTTTACGATTTTCTCTTGCACAGCTTTTCATTCTTCCAAGAACCCTCATTTCTTGAGCCTGTATTCTACTATATTGCTGTCTTGTTGTCACCCGTAAACTGCACGTGTATTTCTTTCCTCGCTTTAGTCTGTATTTTTTTTTCAAATCGTTCAACAGATGGTAGTAAATTATTTGCCAATTGTTCCATATCATGTTTGTATCCATATATGATGTCACATGCTAAATATTTAAAATGTTTTAACTCCCTCCAAGATTTTATTATTCAAGACTACTTTTTATCTTACTGGTCATATGCTCGTAATGAAATCACTTTCGTTTTCTCTACTAAGGATTTTATGTTGTATTCTGAGGCTGTCAGCTGCAACTCCCATCTGCCAGTCTTTCTCTGCAGCTGGTGTTGTGTCATCTGCTCATAAGATTACATTTAGAGTAGTCACGATCTGAAAATATTTCTTTTTATTCACCATCTTCCATTTACTGATCACTTCGGCGGAAAACAGCGTCTTTGCCTCAACCCTTGTTTGTGTTCATTGGCTTTCTGATTATGTTTGCCATATTTCTTTTTTTTTTTTTTTTTTTTTTGTATAGGCTCAATATTTCATACGGTGATGGCATCGGTGATCGTTAATTTTAAACGTTATGCCTATTGTGGTACAATGAGGGAGGAGGACACAGGGGAAAAACTAGAAATCAACACGAATAAAAATCCTGTAAGGCGATGGTAGTCCCCATGGTAACATACGGAAGCGAGAATTAGACAGTGAGCAGATCAGACAAATGGAATTTAGGAGATATCGACAGGAAATTTTGAAGATCTGTGGCAGTCTGTGCGTTCATGGATAAAGAAAATTGAAGTAATAGCAGACGGAAGAGGAAATTTTCTATATGAATTGTAGACTATAGGACATGAAACTAAAATCGAAAGTAAATATTTCACAAAAGGAAAAAACTGATTTTCAGTGGTTTTGCAGGATTATAAGTCAATGGGCAACGGTACGCAGGAAGACATCTCACAGGAAAGTTGCCCTTGAAGAAGGAACAAATCTTAAAGATGGCGATGTCGTATAATGGAGCTGCTGCAATTGTCCACAATTTATAAATTTATTATAAACATTCCACATCCCAATACTTTAATATTTGTGAGCGATTTCATTTATTGGAGCTATTTTCAGAGTTGGTTAAGCTGACGAGTCATGTTTTTCTGAAGCGAATAGTCAGAAAAACATGCCATGCCACAAATCTCATTTTTCTATTTATATATAGCTCACATGGGTGTGTAATATGGATCACATGCTTTTCGAATGTAAAAGTCTATTCATAAGTTATACTATCTACAGGCTGCTGCGATGTCCTTGCAAGTAGAAAGTTCTAGAGTAGTCTGTGAATAGAAAAATGGGATTTGTTTCATGGTAACTACGTAACTCTCAGACTAAAACTTCAATAGTTCGTAATTCGATCCCCGGGAAGTCTTTAAAATTTTATGGGCAGTTGAGATGATGATCACCTCTGACAACGTATTGCACATAGGGAAAAATAATCATATTGCACAATGGTTTGTGTTGCGCGTTAAACTGAATGTCCGTAAGTAGTAGCCGTTTCTCGCTTCGGGAGAAGAGGTGCTGTCTAACGAAGTTCCCCCGACGTTTCAACCAACCTTCGGGTTAGTTATAATTTTACTCAAATAGAAAATAATTTAGTGGTATTTGCTTCAAAACTGTGTAGGTTTGCTAGCGTTAGTTTCCTCCGAATATTGGGGCTGAACTCACTGACACGTAATAACTTATAGGAATAGTGTTTACAAGGGGACATCTTTATAGAGTTCCGATTTAAATGAGTTAGCGAGGTTGCAATTCTGGGACTTCCTGGATAAAGTATGTTGACTCGTAACTGATCAGGCACTGAAGACCAAGTGATACTGATCGGTTCCCTTGTCATCTTCTGCAAACAGTGGCCTGTAGTTAACACACCGCTCTCCTTGCCATTACCGACATTTGAAACAGGATTGTTCTTTTCTTTCCCTCATTCACCTACCGCTTCAGTTGGCAATCTCGGCTGAGACAGCCCACCTCCGGCCCTCCCACAAAGGAAAAATCCTTGACAGTGCCTAGAACTGAAAGCAGATCATCCGGTCATCCGGAGCGACCTTAAGGAATAACCACATAAAACACATATTTGGAAAAGCAGATGCTACATTGAGATTAGTAGGAAGAATCTTAACTAAATGTAACTCATCCACGAAAGAAACACTTGTTCGACCCGTTCTTGAGTACTGCTCATCGCTCTGGCGCCCTTGAGGTAGGACTGATAGGGGGGGGGGGGAGAGAGAGAGAGAGAGAGAGAGAGAGAGAGAGAGAGAGACAGAGAGAGAGAGAGAGGAAGATCCAACGAAGAGCAGTGTCTTTCGTCACATGATTGTTTAGTCGACGCGAGAGCGTATCAGAGATGCTGAACAGACTTGAGTGGCAGACGCTACAAGAGAGGTATTGCGCATCATGAAATGGTTGAATATTTAAATTGCAAATTCGGAGAGAGTACATTCCAGGATGTGTTGGACAACATAATACTTCATCCCACGTAGTATCGCGAAATGTTCACAATGAGAAAATTCGAGAAATTGGAGCTAATAGAAAAGTTTACTGACAATCAATCTTCCCACGCACTGTACGTGAATGGAACAGGGCAGGGGAAATCAGATAGTGCTACCGGAAATACCCTTTACTCAACACCAACACTTGCAGATGTTTGATTTAGATGTCGATCGCCGGCCTCTGTAGCCGAGCGGTTCAAGGCGCTTCAGTCCGCAACCGCGCCGCTGCTACGCTTGCAGGTTCGAATCCTGCCTCGGGCATGGCTGTGTGTGCTTTCCTTAGGTTAGTTAGATTTAGGTAGTTCTAAGTCTAGGGGACTGATGACCTCAGATGATAAGTCCCATAGTGCTTAGAGGCATTAGAATCATTTAGATGTCGATTTACATACAACAGGGAAAGTCGCTAGGAGTACAGCGATTCGAATGCGAGTCTTCAGCATGGCAATCACACACACTGGTCCCTCGGTTGCAGAATTGGATCTCCTACTTTACAACATTTCTGAGCTCGTTCCTAAATACTACCGAGGTCAACAGAAGCGAAATTAGAAATTGCTTTGCACGTAAGGGGTCTACAATTGCAGTCAGCTACTGCAGTGGGTTACATGGACGTGGTCGTTGCTTAATGAAAATGGCCATTTTGTGAAGTTATTTACGAGCTGTCGTACTAATCGATCCGGCTGAGCCTCGCCCCTGATAAAGACCAGCGCCACTTGCCACGAGCTGATGGAGATTAATGACGCGCCGTCGACGGGATCGTGGAACCCCGCGCCAAATTCTATTGGCACTGTGTTTGCGACTCTCTCCTGGTGCACAGTTCCACTGGTCACCCGTGGGCGAAAGAAACCCGTTACGAAGTGCATTTGCCGTAGAACTGATAGCAACTCCCACGTCTTAAACCGTAAAAAGTATTTTCAGTCCGACAGCCTTTTACTCGACTAAATGAAGTAACGTTACATTTCTCGTTTGTGTTTTAATTCCCCGTGCGGCGTTACTGGTGGAGCGAACACAGAAATATTGATAGAATGCTAATAGCGAGTTATTAAACGCTCCTGGACATCCAGGTTACTGCGATACAAAGTTTAAGGAAACACACATCCCATTTTACCGCGTCTAATCCCCAGGTCTTACGGTTTGTTGCTGAAGTGATTTTTCTTTGTTTGACGAGCCAAAATTGCAATAGAATCCATCGTGCAGACAAGACTGCTGCCTCTACAGTCTAATATTACGGTTTGCTTAAAGGTTCTATCCAAGATGACCAAAGTCTCGAGTAGATTTGTCAGCTTAAAGTGCGTTACCAGAAGGTAGTCTCGACAAGATTCGGCACGACTCTTTACAGTGGTGGGAAATACGGAGGGTCTTACTACATCTACATTGCTCTACGGATAAAACGATCACTGGATCAGTCAGAATCATTGCAAGTTGATTATTTAAGAGTTTCCAGAAGTAACAAAAAGATTATTTTCAGTATTTCGGTTCAGATTTCCGACCTGTCATCCTGATTTTCCGTGGTTTCCCCAAATAATTTAAGGCAAATTCTGAAATGCTCAGTTTGACCACATTCGTGGGAAGGCTCTGTTCCCATGGACCTCGACGTGGACTGAGCTTTGAGCCGTAATCTCCTTTGTTTACTTATGTAACCAAAACTAGAATTTCTGCAGGAAACAACGTTGAAGAATTGCGTCAGTTTGCGAGGCTTTCCCAGTTAGCACAACTAGTAGCGCACTTGCAATGCAAGGCACGTATCAGAGTTGTAGCTCTGGTACTATATTCAGTTTCAAAAGGCAAAATTATTGCTCAGCTTCACACTTTTCACCAAATCTAAGTACACAGACGGAAAAAGAAATCGCAACACCAAAAAATAATTAAGTTAGAGTAATGGAATTTCGGGAATACATTTGTCTAGGTAACATACTCGTATGTAATTGATTAACATTGCAAGATCACAGTTTAATGTAAACGTGAAACAAGCCGCTGCAAATGTGAAATGCTGGTGCATTAACAACCGGTGTAACAGCTAGAACGCTGAATGCAAGCATGCAGAAGTATGAGCATTGTATTGTACAGGTGTTGGATGCCAGTTTGTGAATAGGAGCGCTAAGCGAAAGACGGAGATTGGAAGACATGCAACAACTAGCTAAGGACGTAGGGTTCAAGTGCTGGTTTGAGATGAAGAGGTGTGTTCTGGAGAGGAATGTGTGTCGGGCTGCTTCGAACCAGCCAGAACAATGATGGCTCGGAAAAGAAAAAAAGATAGAGATGATATACCGACCTGTTACAGACATAGTACAGCTCTGAATTCATTCATTGTCTGTTAAAAGACGGAAGCAAGCTTAGAGTTTAACGTCCCGTTGACAGCAAGGTCATTAAAAACGGATGCGCTCTTTTATGTCAAACATAACTGATGACTCCATACACTGGAGTTAGCCTAGCCGTTTGCACTAGCTTCTGCTGTGCTACTTCCTTCAGAGAGGCACTGCATTCTCCCAGAAACCAATAGATCCAAATCTTCCATTCGCCTTCGTTACTATTGACTTCACTTTTAAGTCCTGTACCGTATTGCTGCTTACTGTTACCCCTAGGTACGTAAAAGATTTGACACGCCCACGAAATTTGCCGCTAATCAAATATCCGATATTGTCACGAGTTTCAATCGAACAATGAATGTAGTTAAGGACACTGTATGGAATTAATGGTAATGTTACTTTCGGAAATCTCTGTACGTCAGTGATCATCGCGTCTGGCTGCTATGCGGAAGGTCCAAGTTCGACTGCCGGTACTGTTAGGGGTTCTTCCTTGAAGGGAAGATAGGAACTGCGTGCACTAAACCTCTTGATGCCAATTAAGGAGCAACTTAAGTGAAAAGCAGTGCTGCTCCGCGTTTAATAAAGCCGACAGCGGCCGAGAGAGCTGTGTGCCCCTCCACACCGCATCCAGATGACGCCACAGGCATTGGATGACATGGCGATCGGTCGGTCCAGACTGGCCCGTCTCGGTCAGAACGCGGAGTTTTGCTTTACCTTCGAAAGTGTGGGACTGAAAAAGATTATACATATATTTTTGAAAAGGAGCAACCTTCCGCCTCGTGCTTTTTTTCCTCGCCACAACGTGACTGACTGCTGTTTTGGAACGCCTCCCAGCTCATAGCAACGGAAACGTGGTTCAGTTCACGGACTGGACTCTTGAGATGAGCCGGTGCGCCACGTGTGGGATTCCGCGTTATCAGTGGACGGGGCCGGCACGTCCGCTTTGTTATTCGGATTTCGACATGTTTACGGAACAGCTCGCCCGCCTAACCGGGGCAGGGACGGCGGCGTGACTGACAATAGCCACCTGTTTACCTTTCCGCTCCGATGTGTGTTTTAGTCTCCGCATTTAGGTCTCGCACCACGCAAGCGGCCCAGATAAGGCCATGTTTACGGAACTGGTACATCGTCGGTAAGTACCTGTTCATAACCTTCACCAGAAAACTATCAGTCACTGCAGACTGCTCATCTAACAGTGCTTACAATTTTTAGGGCTTGCGCTAACATCGAAAACGGTATGGAAACTATTTCTTCCTACTCCTGTGATCACTTTGTTTCTCTTAAGCCCGCTTCCATCCTGCCCAGCAACAGGGTTACCCCCTACTCCTTGCCAGCAGACGTTCTATCTTGTTACCCACCGTCATAAATGTACAGTAATGTTCCGTGCTGTATTATGGCTACCTATGAGACTATAAATCCGAATGTGTGTGCTCTTTAACGCTCTGTTTCCACGTTTTCTTTTTCTGTCTTCATCGCTACTTTCACTTCTGGTAACGATATTTTTCAGTCTGAAAACTGCCAAGTGGTACTGGTTTTTTTCGAGACAGAAAATAATGGTATTTACTCCCTTTTTCTTATATATCCAAACGGCTGTTTTTATCGGTTTTCAACTTAATTGCAGTTGATTTCGAAGCCACAAAGCATTTAAGGAACCATTTGGACTCGAGCACAGACAATATTTAATTTACTAAACTTAGATTATATGTATCGACTTTTTAAGAGAAGAGAAAGCAAAACAAAGGAATTAACACCGCTCTCTTGTCGCAGCCAGTAGGCATCAGCACTCTTATGTCATTCGTTGTCCTAGAAGGACGTAATATTTTGTGTGGCTCCACAGTTAGCCATACTGATACTTATTTGCAGAAAAGAGGCGCAGAATTAATAAGTCGCTCTCATTTGTGAATTATCTGCAATTATTTACCTAGAATTTTACGTGTCATTCATATCGTAATGTATATGTTGAAATGAATACATGTATTATTTAATCGTATGCTTTTCTCCGTTTTAGTAGTTTTAGTCACCCCATTGACATGATTGAAGCTGAGGTCAGATATCAGACTTTATCTACAAAAAATATATAATGAGCCCTGGCTACGTTCCGTACATCTTCGGACGTGCGAACCTCGATAAATTCACGGTGTAAATTGCATTTACTTTGTTGTGCGACCTCAATGAAAAATGCTACGTAAGATTTTATGAAAAATTAAGAAATTCAGTTCCAATCTTAAAGGCGAAACAAACTTTAACCTCTCAATTACTTATCCAAACCATTATTATTATTACAATTTATTATTATTATTTTATTTTATTTTTATTTGTTAAAGGCTGTATGTTTCAAATGGCTCTGAGCACTATGGGACTCGACATCTGAGGTCATCAGTCCCCTAGAACTTAGAACTACTTAAACCTAACTAACCTAAGGACATCACACACATCCATGCCCGAGGCAGGATTCGAACCTGCGACTGTAGCGGTCACCCGGTTCCAGACTGAAGCGCCTAGTTCTAAGTTCTAGGGGACTGATGACCGCAGATGTTAAGTCCCACAGTGCTCAGAGACATTTGAACCGTTTTTTTCGACACATATGCAACACACCTAACGTACAGGTAATGCAGATACAACCTTATCTGACCAAAGCTTCTAGGAAAACTACCGTAGCCCACGCTTTTACAACTCTAATATCGATATTCTCGGGATTTGGCAAATTATGTTTGACTTTGTAACTAGATGCCCTCTGTGTCGCCAAGTCGTGCGCACCATCTGGCTTTGAGGCGGGTAAACTAGGCTCCAGGCATTATCATATATTCAGATTTTGTGTATACTGTTGTGTGGAATGGAGACCAGCCCAGCGTTTTCCGAAACTAGTGTGGCAGATCATATAAAAACGATACTACGGCTGACCGGTGAACCCGATCAGCGGTGATTAATCCGTGCGCATTTATTCCTGGTCAGGCTCACCGTGTCTTGTGCGCTGTGCTGTAAGCTGTACAACCGATTTGCCGGCGCTAACTTCTCTTGGCGACTTCGTACAGCTACGAGTTAGCAACAGCAGCAGCGGCAGTTCTAGGTCACCCGGCGGCGTTTTTCAAGTTGCGGTAGGTCCTAGGAACACCAGTAAGCATTATTTGTTTCTGGACCGTTACGCGAGATGATGACGTCTGTGGCGAGACGGAAGGCCGTGCGGCTGCCGCTCGCATAGCAGAGCAGTAGCAGTAGAAGGAGCTGCGGCATCAGCAGACAGAGACAGAGGAACGGAGTGGAGCGGGTTTTGGCGCGGCATACCTGCGGCGGGGACAGGCATCCGTCAGGCGGCCGCTGCCCGCCAGCCGCGTCCATCCATTACCCGCCGGCACTTCCAAGGGGCCGCCGACGCCGCCGCCACGCATATCATCAGGCCGCCGACGAAACCGCCGTCCTAGTCCAAACTGCTGCACTCACACCGCTCCCCGCTGCTCACATCGCTCTCCTGGTTGGCTGACCATCTCTTTAAAGAATCAAGACGCTACACGACATTCTGGACAGACAATAAGGGCACACACGAACTGACGTTCCACAGAGCACTATTTTAGGACTGCCGCTATTCACCCTGCGTACGAATAACACTTGATTGTACGCTTGCACCGCTCGGCTGTCCATCTCTTCAAGATGCAGGGTGCTACACGTTATCTTGGAAGGAGGAAAGCGCTCACGAACTTAGAATGTTCCTAGAGGTGGGCAAAGTCGTTCTTCAAAAATGGTTCAAATGGCTCTGAGCACTATGGGACTTAACTTCTGAGGTCATCAGTCCCCTAGAACTTAGAACTACTTAAACCTAACTAACCTAAGGACATCACAAACATCCATGCCCGAGGCAGGATTCGAACCTGCGACCGTAGCGGTCGTGCGGTTCCAGACTGTAGCGCCTAGAACCGCTCGGCCACCCTGGCCGGCAAAGTCGTTTTTCCTTGGGAACTAGTTCACTGGTGATCGCTCTTTTTTGGGAACCGTTCATTTTTACTCGATCACCGTTCATTGTGCTTGTTATGTGGTTCTTACGAAAAACTGAAAATTAGTAGCATAGGCGACTGAGGATGGAGGGTGCCAAGAGGGGGATTTGCCTCCCCCCTAGAGTACAGAGTTTTTATTCATAATAGAATTCTCACACACTTGTGATTTTCGTGATAATGCAAAACATCTCGTTTAGCCGACTTTTGCGTTATGTGGCTGATCGCAGTGAAATAAAAAAGGTGGCGCACGAAAAACCGGCCGCGATTACGTACGATTTGTTGACCGCTACGAGCAGAATAGATAAACATGTAATAATTAGGCAGTGAAGAAATAACAAATGAGCTAATGCAAGGAACTTAGAAACAATAGATGACGGTTGGTAAGCGACAATGAGCAGTCGAGTACTCGGGGCCGATTTCTCGTGCGCCACTCTGTGTCACTGAAATAATATTGTAGGAGTTATCATATTCTCTTTACAAAATGTGACAACCATACACCCGATTACGAAGTGCGGGCTTCAATCGGTTGTGCCGGCCGGGGTGGCCGAGCGGTTCTAGGCGCTACAGTCTGGAACCGCGCGACCGCTACGATCGCAGGTTCGAATCCTGCCTCGGGCATGGGTGTGTGTGATGTCCTTAGGTTAGTTAGGGTAAAGTAGTTCTAAGTTCTAGGGGACTGATGACCTCAGAAGTTAAGTCCCACCTTCTAACTATGCGTTATTTTCTATACAAACAACTCTTGGGTGTTGCTATATAGTTCTTACACTTCTGTGTTTTGAATGGGACTGGATGAGGTTTGCGTCGGATATGAATGTTATAAACAGCGCAATCATCTGCTTCAGTCGCGTTTCAATACCAATTTGTAGTTTGGTGCGGCGTATTTCGAAAGCTTGCTATCGTCATCAAGTACCTATCCATTAATTGTAGGTTATTTTATCGTGACATTGGCAATAAATGCTATTTTGCTGTTGGTGGTGATGGTGATGGTGGTGGTGCTGGTGGTGTTCGATACGGCAAAGATTCTTTGATTCTGTTAGAAATTTACTGTTAATTACAGTATAACATTTTATGCTCTTCGTATGTCCTAAGACTAAAGGAAACAAACATGCTTCTAGTGAGAATATGTATGCCAATTACGTAGAGCTCTAAACAAAATTAAAAACATCGCCTACACTTGATAGTTCCAATGCCACTTGTAGAAAGATATCCCTGTATCCTCTTGCCTTTGTCCGACCTCTGAATTGCCCTTCTCCGACCTTAACCAGCCAGTTGTAGTGGGACATAACTGTTTCATCTTGGCATAATTATCACTTAACACATTACTCTGAAGCTAAAATTACGCAATTAGCTGACTTACACATATTGCGAAGATGTAAAATGGTGTACTAAGACTAATCAAGAAGCTTTAAAAACTAATCTCACAAGGCTCACTACAGTGTAGAATAACATTTAGGGTTAAAGTTGTCATATGCTCTTCTTTCCTACTCCAATAAATTTTTTGCCAAGTGAATATTTTAGGCCTAATGATCTAATACAGATATCATCCGAGAACTTTGTGACTACATACGTCAAGCACACAAAGGTTCTGTCAGTTCTATTTTCAGAGAAAATAAATGAATGCTCATGGGAATTCCACAATGGTGGGTAACCACAAATATACAACCGTGTTTTGTTAGAAGGAGGACGCTGGTGTTAAGCTGATTGCTAGGTCAGTATTTCGTAACCGTACTGCTACGTCTTTTTGCCGCCTTATACATGGTGAACAGAAACAGTCTGAAAAGTTTGTAACGATGTTGCAGGGTAGACTGTGCTGATACAAAATTTTGAAGAAAAGAATTCGACAAGTTGCACCGTCTCCCCATTATTTAGCATTGAAGTTAGTCAATCAGGCCGTTGTGGGCGCAAATTCAAGCGGCCCGCCACAGATGGTGTCGCCAGACGCGTTTCTTCGTTTAGTTTCCTAAGACCAAACAAGAGAGCATTACTAAATTTAGACATGTAAATATTACACCCGGGCAGTCTCGTGCGTTGTCGTCTACGCTATGTGAACAACTGACAATAATCATTGTATCTGTGTTAGAGGACAGAGAAGGGTTCCTTGATGCGTGTGCGCGCAGCACTCCTCATTCAGCACAATATAGAGAGTGCTTTTGACTTCGAGAAACCAATCGCTAAGGGAACTCCGTTTAAATTTCAGAAGTATTGTGTTTTGAAATACAAAACAAGGGGTTCTGTACTAGGACAAAGGTCCATATACATCATTCCCACTTTGGAAAAAGAAATACAGTAACGGTGCGTTGAAAAACCAGAGTGTATCAACAGTGGCGTTTAATTCTGTGAAGCTATAAAAAGAAGGGATTTATTGAACAACGTGGTTGATGAAAGTAGTTCATAGTTAAAGAATATACTATAAGATGGTCACCAGTAACCGGACGTAACTCAGAAAAAAGACATCCATGCTGGACAGGTAGAAGAATAATAATAAGAAGAAGAAGAAGGGAAGAAGAAGAAGAAGAAGAAGGGAAACAAAAGGTCCTTCAGTAACTAGAAACTATACAGAGAAACTGTCCATCATGACGTTTGGACCACCGGAGAAAACAGTGGTATTTTATTTGTGTAGTTACATTTTATCAATTTACTTTCTATTATCATGTTTTTGTGCCTTCCTATGGGTTTCCTGATCGTAGGTATTATTAAAAATAACAGTACTTTTAAGTTTTCGTGTGTTCTGGGCGTTTAAACTAATATTTGATGAAAGAAATGTCTGCTCATTATAACCTTCTGAGAATGATTTATGGGAAAAGGGGCTATAAATATTTAACAGAAATGTTATTTTCCAAGTTAAAAACGTGGGTTAAAATATCTAGTATTATGGGGAAAAAATGGTTCAAATGGCTCTGAGCACTATGAGACTTAACATCTATGGTCATCAGTCCCCTAGAACTTAGAACTACTTAAACCTAACTAACCTAAGGACATGACACACATCCATGCCCGAGGCAGGATTCGAACCTGCGACCGTAGCAGTCACGCGGCTCCGGACTGAGCGCCTAGAACCGCTAGACCACCGCGGCCGGCTATTATGGAAAGATTTACTTAATAGTAGTACGCATCCTATTAAAGCAAACTTGTATATTAGAATCGATTTATTACTCAGATATGTTAAATGTAAGTGTGTAAACTGTCCTATCGCAGATAACCATTTTGTCCTATGAGCCTTTCTTCTGAAAACTGCCTCAGTTTTATATGACGGGTATCTGATTGGCAACGGCCTGATTGGCTAACTTCGGTGCTAAATAACAGGGAGACGGCGCAACGTATAGAACTTTTTTATTAACAATTTTTTCTCAGCTCAACCTATTCTGCAACATTCACACAAGTTGTTCAGACTGTTTCTAGTCACCGTGTATATTACGAAACGGCTAGAAATGTCATGCAAAACCCGTTCGCAGTAGCAAGTTGCCTATATAACGGCTTCCAGGGGCAACAGAAACTTAAATTTCAGTATTGACCGAGTTTAAATTGCTATTATAACGTACCTTTTAAGAGGGATAATCTAACGTTATGACCAGTATTTGAGAACGAAAGCACTTGGCGATTCCAAACAAACTTAACATAAAATTTCAAATCAGAAAAACTTTTGCTCGTTAACAGCCCCTAGAAAAATAGTGAAAGGGAAAAAGATTATTGCTTACTATATTTTATCTGTTCATACAGAAAAACTTCAGCAGCAGGGATATGTCACGGATTGCGCGGCCCCTCCCGCCGGAGGTTCGAGTCCTCCCCCGGGCATGGGTGTGTGTGTTGTTCTTAGCTTAAGTTAGTTTAAGTAGTGTGTCAGTCTAGGGACCGATGACCTCAGCAGTTTTTTCCCGCAGGAATTCACACACATTTGAACATCTGAACCAACAGGCATACGTTTTAATTTATTGCTTCTTTATTACTGACTCTATTCGTAACACATTTGGCAGACAAAATCCACATATAACACTGAATGTACCTACACAGCTACATCATTATACGACACATAAACATTGAGACGCATGAAACGAATGTTTTGCACACTGGTGTTCGATTCTTTAAAGAATCACGGTTAGTGGTCTGTTATTTTTTTCAAAACATAGCGAGCAACCCTCTTATTGACAGTATAGGGAAAAGATAGCTACGTAAATAAATTTCGGAAGAAGATGGATATATCGTGTAAAGAAATAAAATACATGTATTTGAGAGCGGAGCGGCCGTTTTACGCAGCGTTTTTGGAAGAGCTCTTCCACGGAGCTAGTGGATGTGACTGTGCGAAGCAGGTCAAGAGCAGCACAGCGGAGGGAGAAATCCAGCGGCGGTTTCGGCAGTTTTTGCTTAAAAAACGGCCGCCGACGTGGCTGATGGAGTGGGGTGGGATGTGGCGAAGAGGGGGGGGGGGGGGGGGGGAGGGCACCGGGAACGATGAATGAAGCGAGCGGGCGGGCACTACCACAGCGTCTGCAGGCCTTCCTGGAATCCGCCTTCTCAGCTGGGCGTAGACGCCCTGTTACACTCAGTTGCTGGAAACAGTTAGGGCAGACCTCAAGGTTGGTCGCAGGACCAACGTATTTTACCAAGTCCGCTGCTACCGAGGGTGGCGTAAAGTATAGAGTGAGGCAGCGCAGTGCTTCATGTACTGGACTGAGTTTCAGGCGGAGTATGTATTTCCTGTGGTTACCTTAAGTTGCTGCCGCAGAACACAGGATTTATTTTTTTATGTGGTCGAGGCTGATTCCTTTCTTCGTTCTCTCGCGCCTCAACTGGTTTTCCAGCTCCAGTAACTTCTGCCAGAACTGCTCTTCCCAATATTTAAGATTACTGTAAGACAGATAATAATTTGAGCTGCTATTCAGTACTTTTCAAAGAAAAAAACAAATAGACAAAGAAATGAGGTTAAATGTTACGAAAACACAGTAGAGCAACCAGTAATGGGACACATAGCACTTAGGTTATTATATTCAACTGTCTAATCTCACGTCATTGTCCGTTTATGGATTAGACTTTTGAGATCGTTTGGATAAGTTACGAGTAATTTTTTTCAGTGAGGATGCTGCCAGTCAGTGTTTCGCACTTAAAACGACTCACTTAATAAACTACACAGACACGAGATGATGGAATGATTAATACAAGATATAGGAATTAAACCGCGCACTTCGCTATGCTGGTGTATTTCATTGTTTATCCGAATCGTTCACGCTATTGTCGAAACAGATTCTTCAATAACGCCACAGATGATTTCCCGTTTCCCAATCCCCTACCTCTTGTGACGTTTTCTGTGCTCTGGGCCAACAAAAACAAATCTTGAGTCCCCATTCGGTATTGCCGCAAATCCAGCTTGTGGCTTGCATCAATCTCATGTGACGAACATCAGTGGCTACAGTCAAATTCCAGGTTTCTGTACCCAGATTTCACCTTTTTCTATTAGATTTGTCAGTTTAAATACTGACAGGTCGAAACATGTCTTCATAGCCTAATATTTATTTACTAAAGCGGCTACTAAAGAATTTTAACAGTAACAACTGACATCAGATATCTATTTGCACTGTTGCCAACCTACTAAATTTGGATGCATTCACGGAAATTAAAGGAACTGCACGTCTACACGACTTTCCACAACATCAGTTCACTCTGTACTGCCTTACGGCGTCTTCCTTAAAATCTGTTTATTTACATCCCTCTCCCCAGCAGTTTAAGGGACTTGAGGTTACAAAAACGAAGTGTAAACATCAATTTAGTAACAGAATTAAGTTGCATGAAGATTAGCTCTCTTTTAATTTACATTAGTATTAACTTAAGAGATTTTCCTTTACATATTTTGTTTGAATGTACACCAATATAGTATTAACCTCACTGGATTCCACAACCTTGTCTGCCGTATTAGCAAAATAAAATAAAGGCAACTTCTACGGAATTTAAAAAAGACTTAAAACTGTTGCCAAAATGTCTCACATTAAAGATATTTTCGTGCTGATCAAATGACAACGTCTTAAAATGGTTCAAATGGCTCTGAGCACTATGGGACTTAACTACTGAGGTCATCAGTCCCCTAGAACTTAGAACTACTTAAACCTAACTAACCTAAGGACATCACACACATCCATGCCCGAGGCAGGATTCGAACCTGCGACCGTAGCGGTCACGCGGTTCCAAACTGACGCGCTTAGAACCGCACGGCCACACCGGCCGGCGACAACGTCTTACATTATGCAAATCTGTAATGTTTTATAAGTTATGGACAGTGTAATATTATGATTTATCTTTTAGTAATATTAATTCAGCTCAACCGTTTATTTTATAAGTGCATGTGTAAAACGTGATCTTTGTCATCCACCATCTGCTGAATAAGTGTTACTTTTCAAAACAGATGTTTAATTGAATTTTAATTCTGCCTAACAACTTCGTTTGTTAGTTTATGGTACAGTTCTAGAATTAGAAAAAAGAGAATGTCTCCCATAAAACCAATTATCATATTCTGGTCTTTGTTATAGATTGTCAGTTCATAGTACCAAAAAGAGAGGTGATGAATTAAACTGGTTTCAACATTTAAAATATAGATTTCTTACAGAAATACTGGAATAGAATTTCAGAAGGATTATATGGCTTCTGCGGAACCAGAAAGCAATCAGCAATGATGTTTTGTTATTATAATATTTATAATGTATAAGAAAAAATGGAATTCACTAGATATAAATTTAGTTTGGGTTCAAAGAATTTGTCGCCATGTGTCACGATTCTTCGATAATCAGTTATGTAATTATATCACACTGTACAAGCTTCTGGAACAGTGACAAGAAAAACTAACAAACAAAGATGTTGGATGCTATAGTGCACCACTTTAAAATTCTGATTTTTGGATAGGTCGAGAATCAGGTCTTCTTTTCTTCGATTCCGTCGCCCTTTATCACACCACGACGACAAAATGTGAAGGGGGACTGTCAGAATCATTCTGCGCACGATGCGGCGCCAAAATGACAAATAGCAACCAACTTATCAGCAGCTCTCCGTCGATAGATGCAGTGGGTAGTGAGTGATTCGTGGCCGCAATGCGTTCCACACGGACAGCCACAGGCTGTTGGCTTCCTGGCGAACATATGACTCACGCTGGACAGGTCACTCCACTTTTCTTTATTTGCCTGCTTTATCACTGACATAGTGTTTCCCGTACTCATTGTGAGTCGTTAGTGTGCACAAGCAGCCGTGGAATTTTCTCGGCAACCACGACGTGTGAAACTATTTTGGAACCCTGATCTCTCCTCTCAGATCATATCCTAGCTACATGCAGCACATACTAAATTAATAATTACTGCTTTAAATGCGTCGCTTTATCGTTCGGCTCGGGACAGTCAAAAAATATCCGGAACCTTCATGAGGCGTTTTAACCTTCCAAAATTTCCTGCTTTTTACAACGCAACAGTTTCTTTACTCGAAGTATTTCGAGACTTTTTTCTATTTGCTTTCGAAGAAATTGTGAGTTTAATTGTACTGTTAATGTTTTGCGTATGTCCTGCAAACGTGCAATGCGGAAATTATTTGTTTCGTCGAATTTTGGTGGTGTGTTCAGAGCCGTATAGTGTTGCTGGATATGGCAGCATTTCTTCACCGTTGTTGCGATATCTTGCGCAAGAGCCGTTCAACTTACTACCTTTTTTATAGTTGCGTTTTTCTTCTCCTTTTTGAACTATTTGGTTTCTAACCGTTTTTCTCACATTTATTAATTTTATGTTAACCGCGTGTTTAGTATCGGATATGCCTTTTTTTTTTAATTCGAGAATAATAACATACCGAAACTCCCTGGGCTCGCGAGCTTCGTTTCCTCAGAATCAGATGGGGAGTGACTCAGATGAACAGGAAACGTTAACCAGTTTGATGTAGAAAACAGCCAAAGTTTCAAAATTCAGTTTTTTTATTTATTTAATTGAAGGTTAGTTTCAGGTTACCTGAACCCATTTTCAAATAATTCAGACAGACAAAATGGTGTATTCCATAATAGCATGCATAACGTGTTAAGATTATACATTTGTAAATACATTGATATCGACGTCCAGTTTTTCAGTGAACATTGGCAGGACAAATGTACAATCCAGCGTACTCGAAATCCAGAAAACGTTTACTCCACAATACGGATTTTTGTGGTCGGTATTTGCGTGTTTGTTTGGTAATAGGCTATTTACTTTCTTTGCCTAACATTACATCTTCCACTGCTGAATCCATCATCAAAGTCATTAGAGCTGTTGTATGAGTAGAATCTCACGATGTCTCCAGCATTGGAAGGCAGTACGTTAGGCAGAGAAATGTCTTGCACTATGGCCATAAAACAGATACCACCAATAACAGAAAAAATTTTAGCAAGTGACATGAAAAGAGCTTTTTTTGGGCAGTCTGTTCGTATCTATATCTTTTCACTGTCCGCAGCTCGTGGTCTCGCGGTAGCGTTCTTGCTGCCCGAGCACGGGGTCCCGGGTTCGATTCCCGGCTGGGTCAGGCTTTTTCACCTGCCTCGAGATGACTGGGTGTTGTTGTGTCACCTTCCTCATCATAATCATCATCATCCGTCCCCATTACGGTCGTAGGAAGGCAATGGCAAACCACCTCCACTGGGACCTTGCCTAGTAGGGCGGTGCGGGTCTCCCGCATCATCCCCTACTCTTTGTTGCGGAGTATGGGACTTCATCATCATCTTTTCACCAATGTGTCATGCAAACATATGAGTACAGTTAATAAATATCTGCTTCCTTATGTAGTACCGAATGTACGTCTCCGTAGCCGAGTGAATAGTACCACTGACTGCTATGCGGAGGACCCGGGTTCGGTTCCGGTACTACCAGGGATTTTTCCCCACATGCTCCTGCATACCGCATCCGACGACGCCATTGGCTGAGGACAAAACTGCAGTCGCTCGCGCCAGTTTCGCCCATCCAGCGGCAGAAAGCGGAACTTTACTCCTACCCTTACGTAGTCTCAAAGTACAGTCTGTTTGCCTTTACTATTTGTGCTATTGCATCCTAAGAGATTTAGTTGGGTTGCATTTCAGATTTCTCTATAATTTTTTAGATCTACAATAACGAACATGCATATCTCTATTCTGTGACTTTCTACGCTTAGTGTAGACGCTCCTAATAGTGACCCTTTACATTATAAATGTTGAAAAGTTCCTTACGGAATAGCTGCTGACGTGTTGCGCCTAAAGACATTCAGTTTGAAATCTTACGTCATGTGATTCATTCGCTGCCCTTTGTGCTACCTGCCGATAGTGCCCTGTGTGGTAAACGCAACAGGAGCCCTATTTTGGGTGGAATCGCGTGGGAATGTGTCACCCTTGCTTTCCGCAGTTTTATACCAAAAACTCGGCGCAGCGGTCGTTATTCAGGGAGGGAGGAGGGAGGGAGACGAGTGTACGGGAGGAGTGGGGTGAAGGCAGCTCCCCATTTTGCTCGTTTTCTCAGAAGTCGTTGTATGGGGAATAACGAACCGCCGTTTTTGTAGAGAAATGGGTTTTCGTCTTCCGAATTCCCCGAATTCACTGAGCGGAAGTTGGTTGCTGGAATTTTCCCACGGTGTACGCTTTAACTGCAGGAATGACAAGTTTTTTTAGTAACCCATACGATATTGATCTGTCTACCAAATTGACACCCTCACACAGCACATTGCTAGCACTGGTATCGCGTCTCAGTGAGGGAAGTCTGCAGCTGAACGTCTCTACGGGTTGCTACTATGGCGGAAAACACCATTGATGTTTGAATGCCAGACTCTAGAAGAGACACCCTTAATGTTTTCATAACTGAAGACAGATTTTGGCCATACAGTTATCGCTATAAAGAACTCGGAAGCTTAAATCTTCAAGTTCCACCCATCGTATCTGCGTTGAGGTCACTGCAAACGGAGAATTACTTTTGGAATGGCATGGGGTGGGGAAGAAAATCAACTGCAGAAATCATCACTGAATACATCTCATATTATTTGGACAAAATACAGATAAGTTAAATTAGAAATATCGAACAGGCATGTCAACCCGTCTTTCCGCCGGACTCCGTGGTCTCCACCTCATTTTTTCTGCGCGGAGGGTAGCAGACAACGTTATGGCTAGTTTGACACCGTCCGCCACCACTTCCCACCTTGCAGCCAGCATCTCAGTAGCATTTAAATTCTGCACCCTCGATTATATTTTGTATATATTCTAAGCTCTTGTCTTCCGGTGGAGCTTTTTCCCTTCCTTTAGTACGATGCGACTTGTTCCCTAACGTCTTAGCAAACGTCCCGTCATTATTTCTTCTTCTAGTCAGTGTTTTCTCCGTATTACATTCCTCTGCGATACTGTTATTCCGTTGCACCACGTCTCAAACTCTTCAATTCTCTTCTTTTACAGTTTTCCCACAGGCCATGTTTCCATACAATTATGTGCTCCTGATGTACATTCTCAGGCACTTTTTTCACAAATTAGGGCGTGTGATTGATACGAATAACCTTCTTTTGGCGAGTAAGGCGCTCTTTGTCTGTGCTATCCGGGCTACTCTGCCTATATCGTCCTTGCTTCGGGATCATAAACCAGCTCAACAGTAAAAATCTGTGGGGCGATAACAGAGGGCAGATCTTGGACAAAATGGAGAAACCGAACAGGATTACCTAATTTACTAAACGGCTAAAATGGTCACTCATTCCGCGATGCACGTTGTTGATCCAGCAGCTTCCAAGGGCAACAGTATAAAATGTCGTCTTAATCTACTCATTAAGCTGTGTAATCTTACATTAACAGTTTAACACAGTAAGTCAAGTGTTATTGTTAGATACTCTGTATAGTTTGAAATTTGTGGTAAGGTCTTATGGGACCAAACTGCTGACGTTCATCGGTCCCTTAGCTTACACACTATTTAATCTAACTTAAACTAACTTACGCGAAGTACGACACACACACACACACACACACACACACACACACACACACACACACATACACACACACTCACACACGCGAGCGAGCGCGCGCGCCACAGGGAGGACTCGAAACTCCGACGGGGGGAGCCGCGCGAACCGGGACAAGGCGCCTCGGACCGGGCATATTCAGTATAAAAAAGTATCCCAGGAGCAATGGTAAGTATTCAGGAATATTATAGGAACGCTCTTATGGGCGTATATCCCATTCTGAATGGTTTCCAAGGTGGAACACATTTAACTTGCTAGCCTCTTTGATATTTTATTAGAGCCCAACCTACTCGTTGCTTTCAACCTCTTTGCTCGAAATACTGTGAGTGAAATAGAGCGAGGTATTGCATCAGAAGAAATATAGGCTAGGTGTGTTTGTACGCGCGCTGACTAAAATGCCACACATCTACACTAATGAAGAATATGCACGTATGGTATACGTTTACGGCTTCTGCGATGATAGTGCTCCTACTGCTGTCGAAGAATACCATCGGCGGTTTCCTGATCGTGTACAGTGTTAACCAGAGTTTTCAGAACAATGTGTGAAAAGATTAATTCTGCCATGATCCCATTGTTCTTTGGAACCTGTAGTTGAACAACCCGTGCAGGAACAGCAACTTATTATTGGAATGTTGCACCGTAGTCCCACTACCAGCACACGGCGATTTTCTGCCCGCAATGCTTAGAGGTGAATGTGTTAAAAATACGTAGTTTTCAATTGATACTTCGTAAAATGCATATTGTAACGCTTACCAACTGTTGTACACGTGTTCATGTGCGAACGTGCAATGTATTGGCTCAAATGGCTCTGAGCACTATGGGACTTAATAGCTGAGGTCATCAGTCCCCTAGAACTTAGAACTACTTAAACCTAACTAACCTAAGAACATCACACACATCCATGCCCGAGGCAGGATTGAACCTGCGACCGTAGCGGTCGTGCGGTTCGAGACTGAAGCGCCTAGAACCGCTCGGCCACCACGACCGGCCTGCAATGTATTGAATAATAAAGAAAACAAATAACAGTGTACATTAAATGTGTTCTATCTCGGAATCCATTTGAAATAGAATATGTCCATATGGAGTTTTTTGCTTCAAATGATTGTTCCTGTTCTATCCTCGAATGTTAATAGCTCCTTCCTTAACACCCTGTATGTCTCGAGACAGCGTAACTAGTGACGCACAAACTACTCATAGTATATTCAACCAGTGTTTGAGAATGAGAGCAATTAACGACTGCCAGCAAACTTTACACACAATTTCAAGCCTTTTCGAAACTTTTTCTCGCTGATGGCCCCCCACAAAATAATGAATGTAAAAATTTCACAACTGACTAAATTTTTGCTGTTACGGTACGACCTTTGAATTTATCACTTCTTTAGTACTACTTCTATTCGCAACGCACTTATAAAACAGGTTACTTAAGCCGACCGCCACGGCCGAGCGGTTCTAGGCGCTTCAGTCCGGAACCGCGCTGCTGCAGGTTCGAATCCTGCCTCGGGAATGGATGTGTGTGATGTCCTTAGGTTAGTTAGGTTTAAGTAGTTCTAAGTCTAGGGGACTGATGACCTCAGATGTTAAGTTCCATAGTGCTTAGAGCCATTTGAACCATCAGGTTGCTTATGACTTTTACGATAGTCTTTGGGTGAATAATTCGAATGTAACAAACCCAACATTATTAGGATTTTGTGTCTTCAACCACTACAGTTTTGCATGCTTAACGGCAAATATTGAACACAGTTGTAAAGTAATTTGACGTTTGAAGTTATTTTATGCAAGTGAGTTCGACCCTTTACAGAATTGACGGGTGTGGGTTTACTGTTGTCGGCCCAAATCTCCAAAACCCGAACAAGTAGAAGTAGCAGAGGTTAGAGATCGTAGTTTGTTTGTGCTGCCCGACCCAGCACCCACTCGGTGCTGAGCCCAGACGGGGTGTTCCGGGATTAGCAGTGCCCGGCTGACACTGCCCCTGTCTTTCCGTTTCCTGGGGCGGCGCGGGCCAGCATTTCCGTGAGCAAACACGGGGCGAGCTCCGCTGCTGACTGTTCCTTCCCCGGCCGTCGCCAAGTCGATAGCGGGACTGTAAACATAGCGCTTTCCGCGTTTCTGAGGGCACAGAGGAAAAAGCCAAAGTACGACCTCCCCACACGATGGAGGGCAATTCTTGAGTTCCGTATTCCACATTATATGACAAAGGAGATAGCACACGGTGGCCAGCTTCCTCGAAAAGCGTGTAACGTGAGACAGACAGGGTCAGCTGATAGTGAAGCAGTTCGGATGCCTTCCAGACAAGTAGCAGGATGTTACTATTAAGAAACATTTTGTAAAAATTGTCTCCATTTTACAACTGCTTTTAAAAATACATTTTTCGTTCTATATTCCTTGTGCATTCGGCTCGAGGATTCTGTTACATCCACAGATCATTGACACAATGATATCTGATATGTCATGTTAACACAATGAGGAAGTCCGTTACTCGTGGTCTAGTGACTAGCGTGGTTGCCTCTGGATCACTGTGTCCCCGCTTCGATTCCCGGCCGGATTGGGAATATTCTCTGACCGGGGACCGGATGTCTGTATGTGTTGTCCTCACCATATCATCATCATTCGTGAGAGTGGCTTCATTAGATGCGTAAAAACTTGGACTGTGTAAAAATTGGGACTTTTTACCGTCGCTGACGACTGCACAGTTGAGCGCCTCACAAACCAAACGTCATCATCATCAACATCAACAACATCAACAATAACAAAGAGGAAAACAATTAAAAGGACAATATATAATAACAGACAGGTTTAGCTGACAAAGGTTTTAGATCTTGAATACAATGCCTTTTTCGTATATACAATGCCTTTTTCGTATATACATGTTTGTAAACCAGTTAAATTGGTATCAGGTCCATGACGATGCTTCTGTCATTGTATTATGTTCTTCATGTTGCCCCATGTCCTATTGTCTGTGTGTGATATCTTACGTGTGTCAAATCTTATGGGACTTAAATGCTAAGGTCATCAGTCCCTAAGCTTACACACTACTTAACCTAAATTATCCTAAGGAGAAACCCATGCCCGAGGGAGGACTCGAACGTCCGCCGGGACCAGCCGCACAGTCCATGACTGCAGCACCTTAGACCGCTCGGCTCCCATGTCTGGACGATGTCTTTATCACCTAATATACGTAGTGAAAAGTCTTTACAAAAATGCATGCATTGTAATAAACACAGGTAGGAATCGATTAGAAGAAAGAAGTATTGACCAAGTTGCTAGACAAGTGTGTGCATTACCATCTACCGTTTTTAATATTTTCATTTACTTCATTCTTCATAAATGGAAATGTAAAGTCAACAAAGGAATTACAATAACGAATGAGGAATACCTGAAAGTATTTTTCTTTGCACATGATAAGTTTTTATTCAAAATAATCAAGATGACCTTCAAAGATCACTATACCCGCTGAAAGAAATATGTGAGAAATAAAACTTTAAAATTTCTAGTATAAAACGAAAATAGCGGAACCTCGAGGAAAATATTCAGTCAGATCAAAAATTGTTTGGGCTAATTCAGTTTTAGAACAAGTCTCTCAAATCCCTTATTTAGGCTGTGCTGTAAGTTTTGATTTTGATTGTGTTATTGAATATAAAATACACAAATTCCAAGCTGTCTGTGGTACAATTAGCAGAACATTGGGCGATAAAGTACAAAATAAGACCATCATGAAATTCCATAACGAGAGAGATGGCGGTTCCTGTGTTTCCTATGGAAGCGAAAGCTGGATTAAAATTTTAAAAAAAGGTCAAACTGCAGAGATGAGATTCCCAAGGAAGACGATGGACTGAAGAGCAAGAGATGATTAGAAATGAAGCTATTAGAGAAGAATTATATATTTTCAACATGAATGAAAAAGTCTCAAAATATCATGGAGACTGTAGACCTCAATTCGTGAGAATGCCAGGTCACAGAGTTCACCAGAAGATTCTGAACTATAAGGCGAATGGGAAAATAGATATAGAACAACCTCGAAACAGATGGAAATGATTTGTTTGTCGCTTTGGAACAGATGAAAGCCTAATCCTTCAAAGGATGGTGGTGGTGATGAAGTTTGCCCATTCGAGCGACTGAAAAACAGTCAGCTTCTGTCCTCATGTGTATGAAACGCTGCGATCAGGAAAATGTGAGGAGATTAATAAATTATTCGTCATAAATCTTAAATGGTTCAAATGGCTCTGAGCACTATGAGACTTAACAACTATGGTCATCAGTCCCCTAGAACTTAGAACTACTTAAACCTAACTAACCTAAGGAGAGCACACAACACCCAGTCATCACGAGGCAGAGCATAAATCTTAGGCATAAGATTTTGCGGTAAAGTACATTGGGTTTTGCTGCATACTGTAGAATGACTGGTGTGTTTATGAGTAATTTTTGTTTAGTTTTTTACAGATCTCTACTCTGTATTATCTAAATAATTCCTCACGGTACAAAATGTGTTGCTTAAAACGTATATTTTAACAGACCTTTTAAGTAGACGAGTTTAAGTTTTCGCTGTAGTCTCCCTGGTAAAATTATGTACAGGCTTTTTTCCTGGTGGGAAGTGGTGTTCTTTGTGTTGTTTTCCTCAGTAAATGTAGGTTAATTTAGGTCTGGCTCTTGTCCTATAATTAAAATTGCTGCTTTCGGTACCCCTGCTAATGATACGTACACTTGTGGATACTTTGTAATAATTTACATCATTTTATGGTGTTGTTGGAACTTGTGAGACCATCGCCTGTTTAAAATTGCTTTCAAAAATACGTCTGTCATTTTACATTCCTTGTATGTTTGGCTTGGGGACTCTAATAAGTTCTTCTGGTCAGTCTGTGCAGTACTGCATCAAATAATAAACGTCAAAGATATAAGGCTGAAGTGAAAATAAACAACTGAGTCTGGCATAAGGCATAGCTTAAATACCAACGTTACTGACGAGTCCATAAGGCAGTAGGGTGCCGACGTCGAATTTTTGGCAAAGCGAAGAGTCAGGACGCAGCAAAACGTTGCTGTGGGCTATCGGCCGATCGAGTCCTTTTGAAGCTAGTCTGCAGGTCTATTTCTAGAGTCATATATTTAATTATTCTAAAAAAAGGCTGTAGAAATCATGCAACAAGGTAGAAGGAAAAAATACTTTCCGCTGGGGTAAACAACTTCATACTGATGCGGGTTTCCGTTGGGGTAGTTTTGATGGAAAACTGAGATAGGGGGAGCTGGAAATGCGGGCAATGCGCCATTGATTTCCTGTATGGGACGTGACCAGCTACAAACCAGTGAGCGGCCACATCTGTCGCGTTACCTGATACATCAGTAACGGAACAATGAAACGACTAAATTGATCTTTTATCTGAATAGCACATATCCTTCGTCATTGCTGGAAAGATCACAGTTTGATCTTCAGGAACTAGTACTAGCATTATGTACCCATCTGTTCCTTTCCGAAGTACTTTCATATCGCTGACAATTCACTCTCTTTGATTTCCAGCCCTTTCAGTTTAAAACAAATACCACCTAATGCGTGGTTGTTCTCCACATCCCACATATCAGAGCGCCAAACATCTTCCTTCACGCATGGAGGTGCAGGAAATATCAAAGGACTCCGAAACTTACAAGAATTTTGGCTTCATATTCACTTTTCTCTTTCGGACACTACAGGACTTCACTTTTGTAGATTTGAATTAAAATACCAAGCTATCCATTACCCTTTTCGATTCACGCAATTTCGGAGCCTGCTCATTTACCTTTTACTAACAGGAATGTCCTTTTCGACGACTTTCTCTAGTTCAACAGGAAAATGGAAATAAATTTTAATTTGAATAGGGTCGCATGGCACTTGAAATTCATCACTTAAAGCAATAAAACATTAATGTAATTATATGTTTATGACTGCAAACAGTCGTGTAATATTGTCAAATTGTGTGTTTTTTATTCGTCGTATAGGCATTGGGCAACATGTTTCGGGATATCGCAAACATCTGGTGCCTTATTATGGCTGAGTTTAATGAACACAAAACTGAAGATCGTTTTTTTTTTTTCCCACTCAGCAGCTGTGCGTGTGTGTGCAAACATGAGATTTACTGACACTCAAACTGTGTGCCAGACTGGAACTCTAACGCGGAACCTTCGCTTTTTGCAGGCCAAAGCTCTACCAAACTAAGCCCGCCTCACACTTCGGAATGCAGAAGAGAACCACTGGTGGAGGAAAAGCTGCGAGGGTTATGTAAGCCACAGTTTTTTTCTTGTTATTGTGCATTATATTTTGCAGCATCCGCGTAACTTCAATTAATGTAGCAAGTTCCGTGTAATGTCACTGTAATATTATGCACCCCTCTTCAAAATGGTTCAAATGGCTCTGAGCACTATGGGACTTAACTTCTGAGGTCATCAGTCCCCTAGAACTTAGAACTACTTAAACCTAACTAACATAAGGACATCACACACACCCATGTGCGAGGATTCGAACCTGCGGTCGCGCGGTTATGTACCCCTCTGCCACAAACCTTATTGTGGTTTGCGAAGTACAGATATAGACGAAGATGTGAATAGCTGTGGCCATAAAGACAAGGCTTCATTTCCGTGACAATCCTGAACAATAAGATACGATATAATTCAGTGTTTTTGAAAATACTGTTTTTGATTGAGGGCTGTTTTTCATATATTCATAAAACTGAAATTCCTGAAACTTCTCAAGTATACACTTTCCAGTTATGTACCAAATTAAAATTGTTTTTAATTATTGTAGTGATAATTATCACTTTAGGTCCGTCACATTTTCGTGTCATTTGCATTTCCTTTTATTATTTGGAACGCATATTCAGAGACCTGAAATATATTCATAATTGTCTTTTTATTGTTGTCTTCATCTAGGGAAGTGTACATTGAGGTTATAAAGAGTTCTGGCACTTCCTGATTTTGACGACATTTTAATAGTTTGATATTGTACTTACAAATTTCGTAGATGTTGCTAAATTTGTTCTTGTTACAGTTTTAAAATTTGATTTGCCCAGCGCTAGGAAATGAACACTCAGTTACGTCATGTTATGTTTTTGATGTTGCTAGCTGTTGAACTTTACTGTCAAGTATCGAAAGTGTACGAGGTTTGTCCGGAAAATACGTATAAAAGTTGAATAATAACTTTATTTTACAATTATTCAGGTATTACAATATGATCTCCTTCAAAGTACTCGCCCTGAGACGCGATACACTTCTGCCAACGCAGTTTCCACTGTTGATAACATTGCTGAAAGTCTTCAGTTGTGATGTTGTTCAGTTGCCGTGTCGTTTCCGCCTTGATGGCTTCCACATCTCCCAAGTGCCACCCCCGAAGCATGATTTTGCATTTCGGGAACATGAAGAAGTCACACGGGGCTAAATCGGGTGAATAAAGCGGGTGGTCTGTCACGGTGATTGAGCTTCGGGCCAAAAACTCGCGCACAACGAGCGACGTGTGAGCGGGCGCATTGTCGTGATGAAGGATCCACCTGCCCCCTTTTGCCAACTCCGGTCTAACTCGGGCCACACGAGCTCTGAGACGTGTCAGAACTTCAACGTAAAAATTTCCGTTCACTCTCTGGCCGGGAGGGACAAATTCCTTGTGAACAATGCCCCTAGAATCAAAGAAAATAATCAAAACTGTCTTCACATTGGACTTTGATTTTCGCGACTTTTTTGTTCTCGGTTCCCTTGCTAGTTTCCATTCCTTGCTTTGAGATTTGAGCTCCACATCGAATTGGTAAAACCAGGACTCGTCTCCAGTGATGACTCGGTTGAGAAAGTCCCCTCGTTCCTCTGCTTCCAACCAATCCTCACAGCACTCAATCCTCTTTGCTTTCTGTTCTGGCGTCAAGAGCTTAGGTACGATTTTCGCACACAGTTTTTTCATTTCAAGTTTTTGTGTAAGGATTTCGTGAACGATTGTTTTGAGGATTGACAGCTCGTCAGCAATCATTCTGACTGTCAATCTACGGTCTTTAAGAACACAAGCCCGAATTCGTTCAACATTTGCATCGGAACTTGATGTCGACGGGGTTCCTGGGCGAGGGTCATCGTTCACTTCTTCTCCGCCATCCCGGAACCTTTTTAACCACTTGTTCACGGTTGGTTTCTTCAGAGAATTGTCTCCGTAAACCTGTTTCAAACACTCAAAAATCTCACGGCCATTCTTGCCTAGCTTTGCAAGAAACTTGATGTTGACGCGCTGTTCCTCAATCAGAGAGAGCTCCATGCCGACGGCAGGTGAAAAAGGGTAACTGTCAACAAGCTGCCGCACACTCCCACCTTCACGTAGAGTGCTCTGACTCGAACTGAGCGTTGATGGGAGTGATTACAGCAGTAGTCCCACCAGGGGGTGACTGCAACTTGTAACATAAAGACATTATTCAACTTTTATACGTATTTTCCCAACAAACTTCGTATTGGGATCTCTCTCTCTCTCTCTCTCTCTCTCTCTCTCTCTCTCTCTCTCTCTCTCGTTTTTGCTTTAATATCATTACTATTTTTCTAACGTGAAATAAACTGCATGCGTTGAAATTGTACTGAGTTCACTTTTCACGTGATTTTTCTACACGGCTGGGTAGCGTAACAGAGGAAGATAGTGGCAACGGCATTAGTGTTGTTGGACAGTGACATGCAGAACAGGGAAACAGCAGGTACTGCCGGGCCCGGCGGGCGTGACGTACCGGTGCGTGACGTTTTCCAGGTACCGCGGCCGTCTTTGTGTGGTCATTAGCGCTGGACCGGCGCACAAAAACCGCGCTATGTAAATGGCCGCTTTGTAGCGGCCGCCGCGGTTGGGGGGCGCCTCCTTTGTCGTGGGCTAGCCTCACCGTGCCGCCTGCCATAATTTGGCGAGCCAAAGGCGGAGGCGGACGCGGACGAGGACCAGCCGATCCCAGCTCTGCCGCACAAAGGCGTCACACCGGAGCGCCTGCTCTTCCTAGGCGGAAAGTGTTCTAGGCGACAGGCGCATTTGTCGCGGGATGGTTTCATTGTGGTGGGAAGGCAACACCAGAAGTGAAACTGACCTCGTGCATGCCGTAGGGGTAAGTGTTCGAACCGTACCGTTAAGATCGATTGATATTGGGCGTCAACGGAACGCAACTTCACTGTCTGAGGTGCGTTGACAATAGGTGTAACGTCAACACAACTGCCACTTTGCTTCACCCAATGCCAAACATTGAAAGTGAGGTTATGAGATACCTTCGTAATGCGGTCGGAATGTGCGCTGTCTGATCGAAACTATCCGGATACTTATTAGGGGCATTAATACGTAGTTTGTCAATCCTTTATGGCAGCTTGAACTCTGCTGGAGACAGTTTTATTGAGGTGCCTGCTGAATGTTTCTGGAAAATTGGTAGCCCGTTCTTCTGCAAGAACCGAAACAAGAGAAGGTAACAATATGAGACGGTGGCATCTTCAGCGTTGTCGGCGTTCTGTCCCTTCCCAAAGTGTTTCATTGGGATTAGGTCGGATGTCTGGGCAGGTCAATCTCAAGAATGATATTGCAGACAGACCATGACCTCACAGATGCTGCTTTATGACGTGGTGGATAATCATGCTGATACAATCATGGTCTCCGAACTGTTCCTCTGTACGCAGTACACAAGGGTGTGAAATGTGCTCATATCCCTCAGCATTAAGCGTTGTCTTAAGTGCAATAAGGGATTCACACCCTAACTACGAAAAGCACACCCACTCCGTAACAGCACCTTCTCCTTAAGTCACTGTTGGCACTACACATGATGGCAGGTAACGTTCTCCGAACACCTGACAAACCCAAACCCTTCCATCGAATTGCCACGGGTTACAGCATGATTCATCACTCCAAATGTCCGCCCCTGGTAGCTGTGTGGTCAGCGCGACGGAATCTCATACCTAACGGCCCGGGTTCGATTCCCGGCTGGGTCGGAGATTTTCTCCGCTCAGGGACTGGATGTTGTGTTGTCCTTATCATCATCATTTCATCCCCATCGACACGCAAGTCGCCGAGGTGGCGTCAACTCTAAAGACTTGCACCAGGCGAACGGTCTACCCGACGGGAGGCCTTAGCCACACGGCATTGCCATTTCCATCACTCCAAATGTTTCCAGTCATACACTGTCCAGTGGCGTCCCTCCCTACACCATCTCAAGCGACGCTTAGCACTTACAACAGAAATATGTTGCTTATGAGCAGCTGCTCGGCCATTGTACCCCATCCATTTTAACTTCCCACGCACAATCATTGTGCTAAGTGGTCAGCTAGACCACAGATGATCCGCTCCGCTGATTTCATGCCCTCGGTAATTCTCGACTGTTACGGTGCGCCAGTGCAGGAGCTCTGGTCTTGGTTTAGGTTTGGTTGTTCCTTTGCACTTCTTCTTCGCATCACGGCACGAACAGTAGACTTAGGCAGCTTTCGAAGGGTTGAAATGAACCTGGTTGATTTGTTACTCGGTGGCATCCAATGACTAGTCCACGTTCGAAGTGACTGAACCCTCCTGACTGAACCATGCTGCTGTTTCTGCTTATCTTCTGACAACCCTACACCCCACAAATCTTTTTACTGGCGGGTCCGCCTCTCGTACATCTACTGGTCAAATAGTCGTTACATAGAGGTGTCAGGATGCTTTTGATCAGATAGTGTAGGGTTTTCTTTTGTCTTCTCCCTTGCGTTTTATAAGAAACAAACGTCAGATATTACCGCATTCATCTACTTCAATTGGGATGACTTTTTCGTTGCCAAAAAAGTTTTTGTTATTGTAAATGCTTCATCAATTTATATCATTATTTATGTACAGTGCAAGCTTTTCCTGTGTTGTAAAACGTAAATAATTTTTCGCTTTCGCTTTTTTGAATTCTTTTATCAAGCAACACCCGAGGAAATATATCCGAGTCTTCTTAGAGCCTTCACGAAAGTAAAGCAAACAATAAGATAAAAAATAAGAAGACAGAAAAGTACGAAATCTATTATAGTAATACCGTATGTGTGAGTGCAGAGAGAACAGGTTAGCTTCCTGTCTTAGCAGACGGCGCCAGACTCCCCTGACCTACGTCAACGCCACGAGTTTTTCTCCGAGAATGCTTGAGGTTGACGTCCCTTCCCTTTCCGTCCCGTTGACGATTCGTGTGCATGCTGCCATTTGACATGCATTATAGAATGTTTCGAGATTCTGTGACATCAAATCAACCTTTCTTAGCCATCGGCATCCACTGCGCATTTCTTCCAAACACCAACGACGCTCTCTTTCTATGCTGTGCTACGTATTTCCTTGGAAGGATGTGTACGGCGATAAGGCCAACTTCACCATACCCGACATTCAATTTTTTTAACTTGTCGCAAGTGAGCAACAGGAGTAGGTATTCTTCAAGAAGAGATGAAAGAAAAAACGAAGATTAGGTGATAACGTCTCGTCAATAGCGCGACCTATAGATCTGGATCCAAGACCCAGTTGGACAGTGGTGAACAAAGGATTCACCTGCCGTGTAGTTGAAGCGTATTTTTAGAAGGAACATATAAGTCTGAGAACGAACAAACTGGAGCGGAAAGTGCAGTTATCGCGGATAATTTGTGTGGAAATTATGACCAGTCGATTTATAAAGTTTACAGAACTTTTTGTCGTCTCATTAAGCAGATTTATAGATACTACAGGTTAGCCATTAGTTGTGAGTGCGTGCAGACACTTCATATTTTGAGGAAGTGCAGATGGTAGGGAGACTGTGGCCTTTGTGGAGAGAGAAAAAAAAAACAAGACTATTTGCACGTGGCACAAAATATAAAGTGCCTGTAAATACGTACCATATTACGATTAGTCTGCTGTGGCTCGAAAGCTGACTAATGCCACAATTTAAAGATTTTAAAAACGTTATAAAACGACTCGTCGTAAATAAAACCCGAAATTCGATAACAATCGCTGCGCTCGGCATCCAGAATCGATAACACGTAGTTTAGACACAATTATGACTGTACTAAAGTGAGGGGAGGGGGGCATGGGTAGGATACGAATTTAGTAGAAGGGATGGTAGATGGACCAAAGATGTTTCTTACTGGATTGCAAGAGGGGAACAAAGATCGGTGCTGACATTGACGAAAACGGCGACTCACGTGCCTCCGATAACTGACACCCTAAAGTTAATATTGCACATAGCTTGCTGTAACAGACCGTTGACAGGAAGTAAGGAAAATTAGCGTTTAACATTCCGTTCTCGACGATGTGGTTGGAAACTGTGCACAAGCTCGGTTTAGAGAAGGAAATCGACCGTGACTTTGAAAGGAACAATCCTGGCATTCGCCTTAACCAATTTAGAGAAATAACGGAAAATTTAAATCGGAATTAAGATACTCTTATTTATCATCTGTCATAGTTGTTTTTATTGCTTCAAACCTATCGGTTTTGGGCAGTGTCTCTCATCTCCGGATCATTTCCCGCCCTCAAAGAGTAACCATTCTTAACGGAATTACGAGGGTGAGCCGAATGAAAACCTTAAATATTTTTTAAATATTATTTATTGTTTAGAAGTGGTACAAAGTTGTATCACTTTTCAACATAATCTCCCTCACGCTCAATGCAAGTCCTCCAGCGCTTACAAAGCGCATAAAATCCTTTAGAAAAAAATTCTTTTCGTAGTCCGCGCAACCACTCATGCACCGCGTGGAGTACCTCTTCATCAGAACGGAACTTCTGCCCTCCCATTGCGTCTTTGAGTGGTCGAAACATATGGAAATCACTTGTCGATGAGGAATGGCGCATTCCTTGCTCGCTCTCTTCGTTTCTGGTTGGCGGAAGTGAACCCCATGTGGGAGCAGATGTAGATTTATAAAGACGGAAAATAAATCTCTTTTCTACAAATAACGATCACGAGGAAATCTCTTTGACAGGTATGTCCAGTGTTGATTGATCTGGATTGCTGGATGAGTGTTTGAACCGCAGTCGTCCCGAACACTGCAAGTCGAGTGTATTACCACTATACTTCCTCACTGTTGGCTGGCAGAAAAAAATTGATAACAGTGTTATGAACCTATCGCACAACCTAGGTACCGCTATTAAAAAAGGCACACGCAAAATAAGAGATATATCGGTGCGCCTAACTTAAGGACCTCTGTATTCTTATCACGTCGCTGTCTTATTTGGGACGTCCCATCACCATATATATAGTTTTCAGAAATAATTTCTTATGAACACTGCAGTTCTGACATCCATCTTCCTCATGACCTCGATGTCTCCAGACACGGATCTTTTTTCTCGTTGACAGGTGCTGACAATGATGAAACAGGGAAGAGGTCTAAGCTATGTATTCCTAAAAAAAAATAATTTACAACGTACTCTTCCATGCGGCGAGACTCATTTAACCTCTATACTACTTGAATAAATTGCAGACGAGGAACCCAAATGGAAAGACGAAAGCTGGCGTATGAAACTGCTCGTTACGCATTGGGTTATTTACTAGGCCTGGCTTATCTTTCTCAGCACTTGTCACTGGTTACTGCAAGCCCGCCGCCCCTTCCATCTGAGCGCATCTCTCCGACGCACATTTAACCCTGTTTCCTCGGGGTATTCATTACGCTGATTTTCCACGCAGATGCGGAGGCAGCGCTCTTATTTCCGGGTCTGTGAGCAATAATCTCGTTCCAGCGCACAGGTTCCCCCGCGACGAAATGATAGACTAGACTGCGGTGAGCTCCTCGCGGTCGCTTCCCTATCTTAGCTCTTCCAGTTTTACATCAACTTAAGCACGCCACTTCTGGAAACTTATGCTGATCCTCTCCCCCACACATTTTCATCTCACTGCATGCGTAGTTTCTAACTGAGAATTACAGCCTACCTAATATTCTTGTCAGACGGAGCAAGGTAAATTTATCTCGATCCGTAAGAAAATTTTACTAAAACCACACGTTCCGCGGTATTAGACCCTCGTGTGCGTATTATAATTTTATCAGCGCTCATGATTCAGTCTTCAGTATGATATTTTCAATAGCAGCTATGTCAGAACAATTATTTTATATAAAAATTAATGTGGATTACTTCTTGCATTCCGCAGAAATATGCGTCACCAGTGGAATGGTAAACAATGTTTTTCCACCTGAAGATGAAGGCATACCTCTCGAAACGCATCGTAGCTATCATTAAAATTGTGTGGCTGTTAGAGATAATTGTTTTGTTTAATTTTGTAGAACGAAATCTCACAGCCTCTCAAATGACAGGCCGACAGGTGCAGAACAAGACTGTTGTTTTATATCTTCCGACAGTCTGGTCGCATGCATAGTCCCATTACATGAGATGCGTTTCAAAAGCCCAGTGAGTGGTCTCAGAAAATAAAGGAAGCAAGAGCCACAAACAAATTATTTTTACTGGCATTCAGAGTAATAGCCATCAGCTATGACACACAAATGGCGTCAGTTGTAAAGCTAGTGAAAACAGTCGCCTAACGCTTCTTACGGAACCGCTGGATACGTCATGGTCACGTGTTGTTAGATATCCGCATCATTACCGCAGATATGGTGACGATATGGTGACCAAGGGACAATCAACGGTATATTCTTCATAGTCTTCCCCACCTGCCTCGGATAGAAATTCATGAGGTATCAAGCCCTCACTGTTGTAAATGGCGATCAACATCCTGTTACTCTCTAGATTTGTCACTGGACTCATTTTTCGTGGCGAGGAAGACGATGGACACCATGCCACTGACTGTCCCTTGGTCTCCGGATCGTATTGGTAGCGCCAGGCCTCGTCTCCTGTAACGATGGGCGTATGCAACAGCGCGTGACCACGGTCCTTCAAGCCATTCTACAAGAAGCGTTTGCTGACAGTTTCCAGTAGCTTTTCGGTCTATGTGTCAGAAGTGTGTTCTAACTATGGTGTTTACGTTTAAGGTTCGTAAAGACAGTTTTGTTTGCAACTCTTGTTTCCTTTATTTCTGGGACCATTTACTGATTTTTTCAAACCCACCTTGTATTTCGTTACTTCGCCCTCTTGGATAGGTCCAATTTGTACAACACGACAACAGTGTGGAATTTATCAACATGTAACAGAGTGCCATAATGTAATAAATTTTAGAGGCAGAGGGGGCCAATGGAACAGTTATCTGACTTGAATATTAAATGAGCAGTAATGTTATGGTTATTTTAGTCTGGCCTCACAAACATTTTACAATTTTTTTACATGCCGCGCATCGCTAAAATCCTTATTACACTGTAAAATAATATCGATAAAGATATTGGTATACCTGCCTAATATCGTGTAAGGTTCCCGCGAGCAAACAGAAGTGCCGCAATACGACGTGGCATGGACTCGACTTAAAGCCTGAAGTAGTGCTGGAGGGAATTGACTCCATGAATCCTGCAGGGCTGTCCATAAATCGGTAAGAGTACGAGGAGGTGGAGATCTCTTCGAAATAGCACGTTTAGAGGCATCCCAGATATGCTCAATAATGTTCATGTCTGGGGAATTTGGTGGCGAGCGGAAGTGTTTAAACTCAGAAGAGTGTTCCTGGAGCCACTCTGCAGCAATTCTGGAGGTGTGGGGTGTCGCATTGCTCTGCTGGAATAGCCCAAGTCCTCCGGCATACACAATGGACATGAGTGGATGCAGATGATCAGACATCATGCTGTAGTACGTGCCCCCTGTCAGAGTCATATCTAGACATACCAGGGCTCCCATATCACTCCAACTGCACACGCCTCACGCCATTACAGAGCCTCCACCATCTTGAACAGTCCCCTGTTCACATGCAGGATCCATGGATTCATGAGGTTGTCTCCATACCCGTACACGTACACCCGCTCTATACAATTTTAAACGAGATTCGTCCGACCAGACAACATGTTTCGAGTCTTCAACAGTCCAATATCGGCGTTGATGAGCCCAGGCGAGGCGTAAAGATTGGCGTCGTGCAGTCATCAGAGGTACACGAGTGGGTATTGGCTCCGAAATCCCGTATCAATGATGCTTCACTGAATGGTTCTCACGCTGACGTTGATGGCCCAGTACTGCAATCTGCAGCAATTTGCGGAAGGGCTGCCCTTCTGTCGCGTTGAACGATTCTCTTCAGACGTCTTTGATCCCGTTCTTGCAGGATCTTTCTCCGGCCGCAGCGATGTCTGAGATTTGATGTTTTACCGGATTCCTGATATTCACGGTACACTCGTGCAATGGTCGTACGGGAAAGTCCCCACTTTATCGCTATATCGGAGATACCATTTCCCATCGCTCGTGCGCCGATTATAACGCCACGTTCAAACTCATTTAAAATATGATAACCTGCCACTGTAGCAGCAGTAAGCGATCTAACAGCAGCGCCAGAAACTTGTTGTCTTACATAGGCGTTGCCGACCGCAGCGCCATATTCTGCCTGTTCACAAATCTCCGTGTTTGAATACGCATGTGTGCATCAGTTTCTTTGGCGCTTCAATGTGTGTACGAAGGAGGGAAATTCAGCTCTATCTGGGGCGGCACGACAGGGGGAAATTTGTTGTCAGGGCAGGCTGAGCGGTGTGCAGATTTGCGCCGGGGGCGAGCCGTCGAGACGGCCAGGTGATGCGCGCGAGGCAGCAGCAGCAGCAGGCACCACAATGGCGGCGGACACAATAGCGGGGGAGGCGGCCAAGGTCAGGCAAAGAAAACCAAAACACCCCTTCTGCACACAGCCCGCGGCCATTCCCATTTCATCACAGATTTTCAGCATCCGGTTTCATAAAAGGAGGAAAAGAATTTTTGCCCGTCGCGGCCTTGAGGAAGGAGGGCGTGTATGCGCGAGTTGGTGGGACAGGGCAGGGGGAGGGGGTGGTGCAGCCGAATAAGAGTGAGGGTGGCTGGAGGAGGCGGGGAGGGGGGGGGGGGGGAGAGAAGTGGAGAAGGCCGCGAATCGAGCGTTCTGCCGCGGCGAGTTCTTGCCCCTCATATGGCGGGGCTTTATGACGGGCCATTGTCGCGTATAAAGAGGCTAGCCCGTTCTCAATGAGGCTTGCTCGCGAATGCAGACGACCCGTACGATCAGCATCGCTCCTGCGGACTGCACAAAGAAACTCAACTATTCCGCACTTGGCATGACAAGAAAATTTTTGCATCGTGATTGTCGTTAGCGGCTTAATATACGTTGACTGTCCTTGTTTGTGGAAACTGCTCCTACATGTGACCTCAGATACCTCAGTAGTGGCGCTTGTGAAATGATATTCATGGGACATAGTTATTTATATAAATATGTGGTGTCTGTCCTGTCGGAGATGTTGGGCTAATGGAAGGGGCGATACTTGGCGCGTGACGGGTTGAGAATTTGGGTTGGACGGGAAGCGTGTCCGATGGCCAAAATGGTTCAAATGGCTCTGAGCACTATGGGACTTAATATCTGAGGTCATCAGTCCCCTCGAACTTAGAACTACTTAAACCTCACTAACCTAAGGACATCACACACATCCATGCCCGAGGCAGAATTCGAACCTACGACTGTAGCCGTCGCGCGGTTCCAGACTGAAGCGCCTAGAACCGCTCGGCCACAACGGCCGGCGCCTTTATTTCCTTCCTATAAAATTTTTCGCTTGTGTAGTGACTTTCAAGATAACTCAGATACATTTCGATTGTTGTGTGGGAGCACTGTACAAACTGAGTTGCCAACACTGCCAACAGAAATTTTTCATTTCGAAAGACCTAAACAAGGTGATCAACTCCAGCGATTCCTTTGTCATCTGTTTCACAATACCGTAGACAATTTCCAGTAAGATAGCAGACTGTAAGAATGATTTCTTTTTGCAACTTATGACTCACGTTTCTTCGTTTATACAAAAATTTCATTCGGCCTTTTGGAACCATATTAAAATGTAAGATTTTGCAGCCCACCAGAAACCTACTGCCGAGGGCGGTGGCAGAGTTACCTCCTCCCCCACCGCCTCACCGCCGCAGATCCGGTCCTTAGTTCAGACACATTAAGAAGCTACATAGACGAGGTGCTGCCCTCGTGTCGTTAATTGTAACCTTAGAGAGCAAATAAACAAAAGGTGGATGAGTTTGTGTCCGATTCTGTTATATCTACAGGGTGTTACAAAAAGGTATGGCCAAACTTTCAGGAAAGTTTCCTGAAAGTTTGGCCGTACCTTTTTGTAACACCCTGTATAAACAAACCATGTATTCATTATTCATTTTACATGCCATCATTTCATGCATACTAAAATATTAGGTAAAAAGAAATAGAACCAAGAGAGAGAGAGCGAGAGCGGAATACTGGAGCTCCATAAAGGTTGTTATTCAAAATTTTTCCTGCTGATTAGCGAGACGGGTTGTGAGAGCATTGTGTTGGCATAAACTGTCAAAACCTCTTCTTGGTCCGTTAGAGGACAGTACTAAAGTAAAAAAAAAAGAAAAAACACGGAGCACGCTCGTTTTCGTTTCGTACGGTCCTCGGAGAAAGCACGATCGCAGCAAAAAGTGACGGTATCTGGATCTGGCCGTGGCACTCGACTGGCGGGCCGGAATCTGCCTCGTTACGGCGCCGACAGAGGGCGGCCATCTGCAGTGGGTATAAAAGAATTTCAAATTTTAATTTGCGGGCCGGGAGTCGCGACTACCGAGACTGGAGATCATGAGCGCATGTACACTCTGTGTGTGTGTGTGTGTGTGTGTGTGTGTGTGTGTGTGTGTGTGAGGTGGGGGGGGGAGAAACGGTCGGCGGTTCGAGTCCCGTCACGTGAGCCTGACAAATGAGCGCGCGACAGCCATCTTGAATATATGAGGGGGCTTTTTGCGGCGGTGCGCGCTTGTCCGCCGGTCGTCGCCTCGCGGCCATCTTGAATTCGTTGCGACAACAAAAGACGCCGACGCGGCGTGGCCCGTCGGCAGCAGGAGCAGTGCGCTGTTCTGGCGTCCGCGGGGCGGCCAGTTTTTTCGCGCGCGAATATTCAATTCCAACTCTGCTGCGTCGCCGCTACGTCTTTCTGCTCTCTTCCACATCTACTCTGCCTCGTATCTCTCTCTCTCTCTCTCTCTCTCTCTCTCTCCATCTCCCGCCTCCTCTCTCTTTCCCCGTCTCTACCTATCTCTCGTTTCCCATACTCTGCAGGCCACGGGAAAAAAGCGAGCCTGCCTTAAGATATTCTTTTATGTGGCGCTTTTCCCCGGCTTTTTATAAATTTAACGAACGATCGGCGTGTTTTCTCCCCGCCAGCGGATCCATTCCCCCCTCGACGACGTTAGCGCTGGCCGTATAAAGAGCGCGTTTTGGGCGAAAAGGCCCGCTTTTCTATACACCGCAGGGGTTTCTCCGTTGAGAAGGACCGCGGAGTGACCGGGGGGGGGGGGGGTGGAGGGGAGGGGAGAGGACTGAACACTACCTGTCGAATCCGAGCCGGCGCGCTTCCGCAGATTCCCGTAATAAAATAGTAAAATGCTGTGCGTCGGTTTTTTGGGGTAGAAAAGAAAGAAAAAGCTGTCGAGGAGGAGGGGTAGGAAAAAAAAGGGATGCTCTAGGATGCGAGGCTCCAGGACAGCGGCGGCGTAGTGCGTGGAATCGCGCGCGCAGCAGAGTCCGGCGCGAGGGATTCTGCGGGAATCCGGGACGTGGGAACGGGCACAGGCCGGCGCTGACTCACCCCCGCCACCCCCGCAAAGTGCACTTCCGGCCAGAGGCGATGCTGCTGTCCAGGCCCCACGGCGTAGCGGCGAGAGGGACGTGTTGCCCTGCTGCCCGAGGAGGCGTGCTGTGCTGCGAGGCGGCGACAGGTACCGTGTCATGCCCTGCGCTCTAGCCGAAGCCGACCAGGCGGCGTGTCCTGCCGTTTTGTGATTACGAGCGAAGTGAGTGACTTCGAACGATCAGAACCGCACGAAAATGCGCTTCAAATATGTTGGGTTGATACATGAACATTCGCAGTGGTTACACATAAGTTTGAAAGACACAACAGGTACGCGTCAATAATATATTCTCCTTCGCAGTTTACAACCGTCTGCCAACACTGGGGTAACTTTTCGATTCCGCGACTGTAGAAATCACGTGGTTTTGAGGCGAAGAACTCGTCGAGCCATGTTCCGAGCGCTTTTTCGTCCGCAAGGGAAATTTCTTGAAAGGTATTTGACAGCAAGCGGAAAAGGTGAAAATCTGAGGGCGCAACATCAGATGAATAAGGTGGATGCGGAATGACTTCCCAGCCCAGCTCCTGTATAGTGTCTTTTGTCTAGGTCTTCCGTCAGTCTAGCAGAATAAGGGCGGGTGTTATCGTGGAATAGCATCACTTAGCGCAGTCTTCTTGGTCGTTGTTCTTGCACTGAGTCTTCGAGACGTCTCAGTTGCTGACAAGTGACAACAAAAGTCAGCAGTAATGATTACACCCCGGGAAGCAGTTCGTAGTACACCACACCGTCGCTGTTCCACCAGGTTCATATCATTATCTTTTGTGGATGGACGCAGGTCTTTGTATGCAGAGTTGTTGCTTTGTTTCGGCTCAACCATTCGCATCTTTCCGGTACGTTAGCACAAAGACGCCATTTCTCGTCACCTGTAACGACACAGGGTAGGAATAGTCGGTGTTGTTCTCGAGGAAACTGATGACGAGCAGGCAGAGCTGTGCTTATGGTGACTCGTAGATTTTTGTGACTTTCACGTAGAGCATGCGTTACCCATACATCCGATTTCTGAAACTTCCTCGTTGCATGCAAATGTCGCACGATGATGGGATGATCACAGTTCATCACATTTGACAGTTCTCGAGCACAATGGTAATGGATCGTTGTGGATTAATGCGTCTAAACGATCTCTATGAAACCACGAAGGTCTTTCTGGAGAGTAACTAATGCCAAAACGATCCTCCTTAAAACGAAAAAAACCGTTTCTTGCCGTGCTCTGCCTCGTTCCATTATCCCCATACACGGCGCAAACGTTTCTGGCTGCCTCGTCTGCTCTCACCCCGCTACTGAACTCAAACAGAAAAATATGTCCAAAAAGTTCCGATTTCTCCATTTGGCACTGTGTTTTCTGGCGTCCACAACTCGCATCACCGACGGCCTCAAAATTACAAAATGACAAAATGTTAACTCAGGCAGCAATAGTGAACTACAAATAAAAAATGTCAATTGATAAATAAACCCATAGAAACCCGAAAAGCGACATGCAAAACAAAAACGCTACGAACATACGTACCAACGTAATACATATCGCTCGTCGCTAAAACAGTGGTATCAGCCATTCGCATTTGAAACTGGGTGTCTTACCGCGAGAAACATTTGAAGGATCACCTACACACGGTCTGAGAGAGGAATTTTCGTAACGCGAAGAAACAAAATCATCGATATAATAGCACCAAAAACACACACACGTCGTGACTTATTGCTATATTTCCGTCCGGTTAAAATAATTAGCCTTATCTCAAACACAAATTGTTTCTACTGACCTGGTAGTGTTGCAGTGCTTTTCAGTCTTCGAAGTGTAGGTGTGGGATCTCTGTGAAGTGGACAAAGCAAAGTCGTACAGAACATCTAACTAAAGCCACTCCTTCAGATTCAACATCACGTCAGCATTTGAGCAGTCCAATATCACACGTCGCATAAATTACATTTTCAAACGACGACACTTGTATGTAAATGTCATAATCTAAGTTTTTGCAAGCATATTTAACACAGGGTTCTACTTCGGTGAGCTCCGACGACGAAATGAGGATCGTGTGACTTTACTTGTCGTTTCCCACATGGCACTCTTATAAAAATTAGCGATCATTCTCATGTAGAGCTTATATTGCCTAGAGAAGCACACATCAAGAGGTTTGCAGTACAGCAATTAGTCTTGTCATCGAAATATCTGTTTTGCTGATTGTATTATGTTTACATTTTATTTCATTGTGCAACCAGAGTTCCTCTCTTAGACCGTGAATAACTGACTATTTATAAACGTTTCTCGCGGTAAGACCCGCAGTTCTGCGTGAGAATGGCTCGTACCACTGTGCTTGAGACAGGCGATTTATATTCTGAGTACATTAACGCGCAGTTCTGAACGTTCGAGGTCACGCACTTCCATTGTTCGAAGCACGCAGATGGGTTGCTCGTGTACTCGGCCAAAATGAGAAATGAAATGTCAATTCAAAACCTGTTCCAGTATTTAGTAGTGTCTGATGATTTAAATAATATATCACTGCACCAGATGTGTTTTCTTTATATGTACCAAGACACGTTTCAGGAATTTATTCTGATTTTCGAGAACTCGTAGTTTGCCCTTACAACTTTGCGTGTGTTTTGTTATGCCTATTTCCCCGCAAATAACCTTCTTATGTTCTCAAGGTATTTGCGCCCCATTCGTCACACACACACACACACACACACACACACACACACACACACCATTCACAGATTTTCCAACTGTGGCTGAGGTGTTTTCATATGTGTGAATCTCTGTGAAGAGAGAGAGAGACACACAATACCTTGAGAACACAAAAAGACGATTGCAGGAAGAGAGATGCATAACAACACACACACACACACACACACAGGCATCCAACCCGAGATCTCCCACCGCACTTAAAACTTGTAATAAACTCTTAAAACCTGTACTGCTACGCATGTAAACACGTAACGTGCGCAGTACTTTATGTAAGCCATTATCGACGCAGTAGCAGGCTTTCAAGTATATTTTTATTACTGTCTATTCCATGGCAATAATACAAGTCAGTAAAGAATTAAGCTGCTCTTTTATACCAACGGTGACAGGACACGTACCCACAATGCAAAGAATCCTCACCTGTCATCGTTTGCGTCAGAGGATCCATTATGTACTGTGCATTATAGCTGTAGGGTTAATACCGAGGAACACGTGTGTTCGTTCACTATTTGAATTTAAAAATGAATGTGGCATGTAGACTGCGAACCACATATGTTTCCGGAACCGCTGAGGACATCGCTGCAAGGTTATGAACATGTGAGCCGGCCGCGGTGGTCTCGCGGTTCTAGGCGCGCAGTCCGGAACCGCGCGACTGCTACGGTCGCAGGTTCGAATCCTGCCTCGGGCATGGATGTGTGTGATGTCCTTCGGTTGGTTAGGTTTAAGTAGTTCTAAGTTCTAGGGGACTGATGACCACAGCTGTGAAGTCCCATAGTGCTCAGAGCCATTTTATGAACATGTGATAAATTCGTAAAGACTTTTGTAATATTCTCTATAGTCACTGCCCGTAGATTTTCTTTTATCTTTTTTTTCTTTTTATCTGCCGAGATATTGGTACAACTTACTTCAATTACACGAAATTTTATATTATGTTGGAATGTATTGTTGGTACAACGAACATAGTGAAACGAATGGAAACATTTATAATGAAGTGCGTCTGCTACAGTTCCAGTAATGTGTTTTATTCTCCAACATACATTCTGAAGCACAGGGTTCATCTGTGGGACTTCGTTTACTATCGAAGGAGTATCATTTCAATGTCAGCATATACGTATGAGCCATATTGCAGTGTATTTTTAACTGAAATTGCGATTTTGCTAAAACGTGTGCAGAAGTGCCGGTACCGTAGCATATATGCAGATTTTGTCACGTACGGTCCGCTCATATGTTTCAGTGTGTTTTATCCGACAAAGGTCATTGCGATTGTACGCGTCCATAGTTGAGTTAAAAACATGATGAATTACACGATGGAGGCGGTTTAGATCCCCTGGAGTTGGGTGATTACCTTATAGATCCACTCCACACAAATGTTTCGTCTAAACACACTTTTAGACCTTTTCTTTCGTAAGCATTTCCGCCTGTCAGTTTATCCTCCCAACACAAACCCGTTCATCTCTTATTGGTGGTTGTTTAGGCGCCAGATCGTGCTTTTTTCCCCCATTTTCGGTAGCTATGCGAAACGTTCCTTAGCCTCTTCATAAGTAACTACCTGCAGTAGTTGCTATTTTATCTTTGCTCTCGTATTAATTGCTGCGTTTCTTTTTACTTTCACGAAATTCGGCGTGTCACAATTTCATTTGTACGTACACACAGTTACGTATACCAGTATTACATACATGATGCATAGTGATCCGCGCAGCTCCGTGTTTCTCATTACAGTACGTTCTCATCCTGTTCGTTATATTTCGCAACATTTGAACATTTTGGATTCATCATAAGTTTAACTAAATTTGTAATCAACGTATTAATTCCACTAGTATTACACGGAAACAGGACTTGAAAGCAGTAATGTATGCTGCTAGGTGGCATCTGTTGTCCGTCGTAACCAACAACCTGCATGTCGTTCACATTCTACGTTGTAGGCGCACATGTGATTGAAAGGCAAAAGAGAATTTCGCCAGTTGCAATCTGCGGTCATCGTTCAAACTTTTGGAAGCAAGATGATGCCATTTTGCTAGAACTTTGTGGAACAGTTTTATGAATGACTGAGTGAGGGAATGATGTGTGAGTTAACGCTAAAGATTCCCAAGTACGGTGTGCTCTTCACCACATATGATACAATGTCTTGAAGAATATATGGCAAGTCTAACGTCCGGAATGATGAACTAACTGAGCGCCTGAATATGACAGGAAGTCATCGCATTGACAATGTCCAATTTTCTCTGTAATTTCCAGAAGTTTCAAATGGCTGTCTTGATATTTGGGTACCATAATTACGTTGATCGAAGTAGAGAGAATGTAATTTGTCGATTGGAAATTACAAGGAAAGCTTTCAGAAAATGAAAATGTGTGAATATGGAATACAAGTGCGAAGATGTCTTTTCTGAAAGTATTTGTCTGGAGTGTTGCCTTATTTGGAAGTGAATCATGGACGATAAAAAGTGCACGTAAGTAGAGACTACAAGCTTTAGAAATGCAGTACTGCAGAATAATGTTGAATTTTAACGAATCCATAGTAGTATGACGTGGCACACAGAAGCAGTGAAAGCTGTGTGCGTTATGACCGTCGTCCGTCTTTACTTCGGTTCTTAGTTGTTTCCTATGCATATTTCGGAGAGAAACGTTCGTCATAGGGGTTTTCGACATTCACATAAAGCCTTGTTTATTTGTTCAGTTGTCTATTGCAGTTTCGGCCGTGTGGTTATTATCATGTGGAAATAATGGTGCTGTAGCGCTTATCACGAAAGAAAGATACACCAATGCATGTCATGGTCATATCGAGGTAAGTTGGGTCTTTAACGCTAATAAAGCGTTTACAATGAACGAAAACGAGACGATGAAATGCATATATGTCAGATGATTTTCTTACGTTTTGCTATGTGGCGAAGCACAATTATTTCTGCTTGATAATGGACGCACTGCCGAAACTACAATAATGTGCAAAGGCGTCCATTATGCCAATACACAATTTTACATGATATGAACACCAGATTAGGGAAGTCTGTCATTCGCATCATCTGAGGACGGAAAGTCTGAGATTAATGTTGAAAACCTTGATCATTGTTTATCGGACATGATCAGCAGGTAAGTTCGTGCAGCAAATCCTGCACCAGCAACACTTTCGCAATTGTGGACGGCAGTAGAGGCAGCATTACTCAGAATTCTTGCAGGGGCTTCCAACGAGTTATTGGGTCCATGCCACGTCGATCTGCTGCTCTGCGTCGCGCAAAAGGAGGCCCCACACGGTATTAGAAGGTTTGTTGTTGTTGTTGTGGTCTTCAGTCCTGAGACTTGTTTGATGCAGCTCTCCATGCCACTCTATCCTGCGCAAGCTTCTTCATCTCCCAGTACTTACTGCAACCTACATCCTTCTGAATCTGCTTAGTGTATTCATATCTTGGTCTCCCTCTACGATTTTTACCCTCCACGCTGCCCTCCAATGCTAAATTGGTGATCCCTTGATGCCTCAAAACATGTCCTACCAAACGGTCCATAGTTCTAGTCAAGTTGTGCCACAAACTTCTCTTCTCCCCAATTCTATTCAATACCTCCTCATCAGTTATGTGATCTACCCATGTAATCTTCAGCATTCTTCTGTAGCACGACATTTCGAAAGCTTCTATTCTCTTCTTGTCCAAACTATTTATCGTCCATGTTTCACTTCCATACATGGCTACACTCCATACAAATACTTTCAGAAACGACTTCCTGACACTTAAATCAATACTCGATGTTAACAAATTTCTCTTCTTCAGAAACGCTTTCCTTGCCATTGCCAGTCTACATTTAATACCCTCTCTACTTCGATCATCATCAGTTATTTTACTCCCCAAGTAGCAAAACTCCGTTACTACTTTAAGTGTCTCATTTCCTAATCTAATTCCATCAGCATCACCCGACTTAATTCGACTACATTCCATTATCCTCGTTTTGCTTTTGTTGATGTTCATCTTATATCCTCCTTTCAAGACACTGTCCATTCCGTTCAACTGCTCTTCCAAGTCCTTTGCTGTCTCTGACAGAATTACAATGTCATCGGCGAACCTCAATATTTTTATTTATTCTCCATGGATTTTAATACCTACCCCTAATTTTTCTTTTGTTTCCTTTACTGCTTGCTCAATATACAGATTGAATAACATCGGGGAGAGGCTACAACCCTGTCTCACTCCCTTCCCAACCACTGCTTCCCTTTCATGTCCCTTGACTCTTATAACTGCCATCTGGTTTCTGTACAAATTGTAAATAGCCTTTCGCTCCCTGTATTTTACCCCTGCCACCTTCAGAATTTGAAAGAGAGTACTCCAGTTAACATTGTCTAAAGCTTTCTCTAAGTTTCTAAGGTAGCCCATTACTTTTATCACATCAGTTTAGTTGTAGAGAGCTGGAGAGACTTCCGCGGAGAGCTGCACCGAACCAGTCTTCCAACCAAAGATCACATCAACGACACTATGACAAGGGAGACAGTTTCCCACGATCACAGTCGTGCAATCGAGAATAGGAGCGCATGCAGTTGTTATCTCTTCCTAAATCCGATACAGTATTCTGAGAGTGATGGGGCGGTGGTCGCTTGCCAGAGACCACGTGCCGATCACCCGGGTATCCGCGCGGACCGTGCTGTGGGGGCGGCAGCTGCCACAATGCGGGCTGTTTTTGGGCGGGGGGGGGGGAGGGTGCATTACTCACGCTGTGTCCTCTGGAGGCGGCAGAATAAAAAGCGCGACCGGGCGCGCACACAGAGAGATAGATACTGGCGCCGCGCCCGCATGCGGTCACAATGACGGGCCTAATGAAGCCAATTCCATTTATACGGGTTTCTCCAATTTGTATAAAAAGTCCGACCACGGCCGCAGCTGCGTGGCCGGCCGACCGTGGAGCCCGTCGCTGCGCTAATCACACCCGGCCAGGGGGCCGAAACAAAAGAGCGCTTCCCGGAAGGCCCGGAGCGTGATTCCAACAACAGACACCACCATTTAATGCATATCTGTCCGCAAGGAGGAGGAGAGAAAAATAACCAACACCACCGTCATTCCCAGGGGACCTAGCGGTGCAGATCAACAGCTGTTGGCAAAGGTGTCATCGAAGAGCAACGTGGGAGGAACACGTGGTCAGCACACCTCTTCCCTGCCGATAATGAAGGCTGTCGCAAGTGGAGCCGCGCCCCATGGTTCCTCGCGAGTGTGAACTATGAAGGTCGTTCGGAAAGTAAACATTTTTTTTCTTCATAAATTTTTATTTCTTATATTTAAAAAAAACTGCATTTTACACGGCCGGCAGGTGTGGCCGTGCGGTTCTTGGCGCTTCAGTCTGGAACCGCGTGACCGCTACGGTCGCAGGTTCGAAACCTGCCTCGGGCAGGGATGTGTGTGATGTCCTTAGGTTAGTTAGGTTTAAGTAGTTCTAAGTTCTAGGGGACTGATGACCACAGATGTTAAGTCCCATAGTGCTCAGAGCCATTTGAAACATTTTACACGGAATTTGATACCAAATCTATTTTTCTATGTAGACACCTTTCAAATTTAGGAAACTGTCGTACCGTTTTACCAGATTTTCATTGTCTTGTGCGTACTCAGTTCCCGACAAGTTGTTGAACAGCTGATTAACGGCTTCTTTAATTTCATCATCATTTCCTTAGCTCTGTCCAGTAAAAAAGTCATTCAATTTGGGGAATAAATGATTATCACTTCGGGCTAAGTTCCGACTGCATGGCAGATGTTGAAATATTTTCCACTGAAACCGCTGTAGAAATTCCTGTGTCCCATCCACTGCAAGCGGAAGTGCATTATCGCAAAGGAGGATGACTCCGCCGGCCTGGTGTGGCCGAGCGGTTCTAGGTGCTACAGCTGGAATCGCGCGACCGACGGGCAGGGATGTGTGTGATGTCCTTAGGTTAGTTAGGTTTAAGTGGATCTAAGTTCTAGGGGACTGATGATCTCAGATGTCGAGTCCCATAGTGCTCAAAGCCATTTGAACCTTTTATTTTTTTTTTTTTAGGATGACTCCACTGGTTAGCATTCCGCGCCGCTTATTTTTAACGGCGTGGCCAAGCCGTTGAAGCGTCTCACAATAGGCTGTTGCAGTCCATTAATTGTGAAACGCTACCTTCTCCCATTTTTGTGTCGGACCTTGCTTTGAGTCTGTCAGCCACCACTGAGGGCTGAGCGATCTTTGTCGTGTACATTCTTTCGTCCGCCATTTAAACACGATACACCACTTTCGAACTGACTCTCCGTTGGTCACATTATCCTGAACGTCAGTTGTCTGTCTATAAATTTCGATCGGTTGGACTTGTTGCGCGTTGAAAAACCGGATTACATTGCGCACCTCACACTTGATGGGATCCTCAATTGTGTCACACATTTTAAAGCCACACAGCCAATCAGTAATCAACTGTATTGGATCGTGGCTGCTGCAAAGCTGAGGGGGATGAGTACCAAGGTCAGTGGTCGGTCGGCAAGCCTTCTTCACTCTCCGAATGTCCCTCGTACATTCCAATTCCCCCCGCCCCCAGCAGGACCAAATTCTCGGCAGTACCGGTGATCAAACCATGGTCTTCAGTGCGGCAGTAATCATAGTCGCTACCTGACTGCTAGCAGGCCCCAATACACTTTGACGTTGTTGTCAGGGTATGTTTAGATAGTATTTTCGGCAACTGGAGTGGGAGGGTGTGAGAGTATCGTGACCACCACGTTCTCCTGACATTACTGCTGTTGGGCTAAAAAATTGTGAGAGAGCGGGAAAAGAGGACGAGGTGAAGTGTCCAGTGTCCAACACATCCGATAGGCACTCCGGAAGAGTTGCAACCACTCTTCGAAGAACACTTTTTTTTGTCTTAGACAATAATTAGCACGCAGGTATCCAGTTTTATTTTAACGTAAACGGAACATCTCTAAAACATTATTTATTACACTCGTAAATTCGTAAACCACTTGAGACAAATACCGGAATTCATCTGTTGAAAGGATACCTGAAGGAGACAAGTATGGAAATTGCCGAAACATCACATAAAGAAAACAATTTATTTTGTTTTTAGACTTCTGATTGGTTTGATGCTCCTCACCACGAATTCTTCTCGTGTGTTAACCTCTTCATCTCGGATTACCGGTTGCATCGCACGTCCTCCATTATTTGTTGTATGTATTTCAAACTCTGTCTTCCCTACAGTTTTTCCCCTCTACACCTCGCTCTAGTACAATGGAGGTTACTCCCTGATGTCGTAACACATGTCCTACCATCCTCTCCCTTCTTATTGTCAGTGTAAGAAAATGACTGCTTGGCTGCAAACGCGAAAATCTTGTAAACCATCAATCCCGCCAAAGAAGCCTATAGGACTACATCGTTTTGTTTGCAGTTTAAGGTGTCACATTTGATTTCCCAACAGGAAAACAGAAGGTGTTAAATGGTTACCAAGATCTAATGTTTCACTGCAGTGGACTACTTAATACTGCTGCTTCGAATCAAAAAGTTTTATAAAATCTTTTACATTTTTGATCAATGAGTCCTCGACGATTCTTGGATACTATTCGCCCACGAAACATACAAATATTTCGGCATTGTGCATTGTCACCAACTAAAGATTAATCTGGCAAAAGAGCGCAGCCGTTCTCCTATAAACTATAACGATTTCTTACCTCATTCACAGAATTCCGAAGTACCGGCCTCAAATTTTGTTTGCCGTTCTAAATATTCTCTTGGTTCCAGTTGTTTAGAGTTTTCTTGTTTGTTTTCACGTTAAGATTTGCTTCTAACATCATTAGCTTATACAGCGTAGTTCAGCCACCCCTAGTTATAGGTTTTGTGCAACCCACAATGCCTTCATATACCACGAGAAAGATTTTAATGTTCTCTCCCTTCCTCTGTGGAAACCATTAGTTCTACAGAGAAATGAGCTGGATGTTTTTACAGAAAATTTAATGTAGTTAAATTTTGTAGTGGGATACGTTTTGCTAGAGGCTGTAGTTTTCGAATTATTCAAGAAAAAGATGGAAAAGCTACCTCCAAATACGTTTTCTTGAATAACCCAGAAACCATGGCCTCCAGCGAAAAGTATCCCAGTACAAAATTCAACTACATTAAATTTCTCACAAAAGGAACCTTTTAATTTTTTCTGTAAGACTGTTAGTTTGCGTGTAGCGAGCGAGAGAATATGACAACATTGTACATGGTTTTTGAAGGTGTTGCAGGTTGCATAAAACTCATAGGTAGGGGCAGATGGATCATCCGAAATAGAACAAATGTAATGTACCGTTGGTTCTGAGCAGTAAAAAGGATACAAAATTATTAATGGAGTGTAGACACTACTACTACTACTACTACTACTACTACTACTACTATTGCTAATAATAATAGTAATAATAGTAACAATAGTGATAAATATCAATCATGACCTGTAGTGACCTTAAGATGCATATCACGTGTGAAAATAGCAGCAAATAAATAAACCAATATGTAGGAAATAGATGACCGTTCATAAAGCAAAATGAAGATTAAGAGTTTAATATCCCGGTGGAAATGAGCTCATTATAGACACTGTAAAAAGTCGTATTGAGAAAGGAAATCGGCCGTGTCGTTTTCGAAGGGGAATCCTGACACTTGTCTTATTGATGCACAAAACCTACGAAAAAAAATTAAATGTAAATGGTCGCACGGGGAATTGCATTGGTATCCTTCCGAATACGAGTCCAACGTCACTTTGCTCGGTGAACTCCATTCAGGGATCTGTAGTTGAATGCCAGTCAATCACTCGCGAGCCCCTTTTCTGTCGATGCCAGTAGCAGTTAGCGACTTCCGTTCGTTAGGATCCTACGGTTTCCCCTTTTCTGGCTGGTTTTTTTTTACTGGTAATCGAACGACGGTTATCGGTGACGGTTACGAAGTGTCGAAGGCGCCTCGGCGGAGAATTGTCGTACGAAAAGGAAAGCGAAGGGAACACACAGGTGGGCATCGGAGTGCGCGGGTGACAGTTGAGCGCAGGGAGAGATCGCAGAAGAGGGGGGGTGGGGGAAGGGCAAGAGAAACGGAAAGGACAGGCCGACAAACACAGCTCGTAGCACGTGGTGCCTCGACATGGCGGGCGCCGTATTTCATCTGGCTGTCGCCTTTTGTCGAGGGTTGGCCCGAAGGGATTGCGGCCGGGTTGGGGGGGGGGGGGATGGGAGGAGAAGGGGTGAGACGTCACCCTCCCGGCAAAGGGTTCGGCACGCGCGCAAAAAAGGCGAAGAGAAAACACGCCGCCAGCTACGATTGGTCGCGGCCCGAGCGGCACGCGCTACGCGCTCCTGAGGACGCAAGGGGTTGTGCGCGCACGCGACGGCTCACAAGCCCAGCCCAGCACCGCACGGCACATCGAAGCACGCGCTGTACTCGCCGTACCCCACCCTCGTCACTGCACCCCTACCCTACCCGCCCCTGTTATTCTGCAATTGTCGAGATTAGCGGCGTTTTAAGCCTCTCCCATAACAGCAGCCACCATCCGCATTAAGGTATACACAGTAACCGCAACACTAAAGTGGTTTTCTCTTCGATTATTTTCCTTGCGTCGTCACTCGTAAGACCGGTTTGATGGGGGTCTTCCGTCTCTTCACCGCTCGTGCTAATCTTGGTCTCTGCATAACTAGGAGAAAGTGGAAAAAGATAGCCAACTTAAGCTTTGAATACTTTTCCCCCCTCCAATATTTGCTCAGAAATATTTTTGTTATTAATGCGTCTTCTTGAGTAACAATATTTCATTTTCTTGTTTTAGTCCAACGCATTTCCAAGTTACAACTCCATATTCAAGGACTATATTGATATTTTTTGGGTGTTACATCTATTCAGTTTATCATCATTTGTCCACTAAATATCATTTTCTGTATCGGTGAAAAATTATCGTTCTGTATAAATAATAATGGAAATGTTCGTTTGTTCAAAATCATTAATCTCCGACAGTTCTTGACCGAATGCATTGAAATGACGCAACGTTGCATTCCAATACAGGAGTGTTTTCAGGTATATATATATATATATATATATATATATATATATAATATATATATAATATATATATATATATATATTTTCCTCTTTTATCACATACATGCTAGATGACATCCCAGTAGGTCTACAACAACAGTGAGCTTTCAAAGCAATGAAGAACTTTCGGAGATTTGAGGTTTTGAAGAAACGAACATCTAAGTTTGCCCTTATATAGTAACTGTAAATGTTCCTAATCACAAATCGCCGAACGTTTTTGACCGAATGCTTTGAAATTTTGACACAACGTTGCACTATATATAAGGAGAACGCTATAAAAATGTAAATGTTGGTTTGTTCAGAATCGTTAATCCGCAAACGTTCTTGACCGATTGCTTTGAAATTGTGACACAAACCTTCAATTCTAATACGGGCATGTTCTGCGTACCTAATTCTTTAATATATGTATATTTTAACAAGTATAATACGTAAATATATATAATATATAAAGTGAAATATTTGTTATTAAAAACCTCAAAATTTACGTTTCCGAATTACTTCAGATATTTATACGTTGCTCAAAGCCATGAAACGTTGTTAGCGAACAGTAAGGTTGTATTTATGGCTTACTGGTTTTTGATTTGAGTACTACTATAGGATTTGAATTTCCAGTAACAATAATCAAAGGTTCAAGGTCAGAGAGATGGGACGGAGGAGATGGACAGAGGATGAGGCCTTGGGGGAAATAGACATAGAAAATGGGAAGTAGGAGATGGAGAGACCGCAAGGAGAAGGTGATGATCAGAGAAAGTGTGGTGTCACCGCCAGACACCACACTTGCTAGGTGGTAGCCTTTAAAGCGGCCGCGGTCCGGTAGTATACGTCGGACCCGCGTGTCGCCACTATCAGTGATTGCAGACCGAGCGTCGCCACACGGCAGGTCTAGAGAGACTTCCTAGCACTCGCCCCAGTTGTACAGCCGACTTTGCTAGCGATGGTTCACTGACAAAATTCGCTCTCATTTGCCGAGACGATAGTTAGCATAGCCTTCAGCTACGTCATTTGCTACAACCTAGCAAGGCGCCATTATCAGTTGCTATTGATATTGTAAAGAATGTACAGACAAGAGCTACATTCAACATTAATGGATTAAAGTTAAGTATTCCACCAGCTACATCCTTTTTTTCTAGTCTAACTTCCTTTCCTGCTCCAGACCTCACGCCAGCCTGCGTGAGCTTAAACGCGTGCCTTTCGGCTTCCTCTTACATTAGCGGGTTGGCCCTCTTGCCAATCCACAACAGAAAGGGAGAAGGAGGAGATGGACTGTGAGAAGGGGGCAGAGAGGGGGCAGTAGGACATGGCGAGAGAGGTGGGGGTGGGGCGGGGGAGAAGATGGACAGAGAATGAATGGGGGTAGAGGTGATGGACAGAGAGAGGGGAAGGAGGAGATGAACAACGAAAGGGGGAAAGGGAGAGGGACAGAGACAGGTGAGAGGAAAAGATTAGGACGTATTCCATTTCCCACATAATAGAAACATGTGGTTCCTCTTTTCTTTCGTTTCCATTTAAGCAGACTGAGCAACAGCAAAGCGTGGCCGGGTACAGCTAGCAATTAATAAACTTAATAATTGTTGCTAGGGACGGATAATTGTCTAGTTCCGAATAAAATTAAATAAATTAGTTTCCTATGTTTTGGATTCAAACAGCGTTTCTCAGATAAAAGTTGTTTACGCCGTCTTACTCTAAAGTGCGGGTAATTTTACGAATTGACAACTGTAAGATAACGAGCCACGACAAGAATGTACATTGACAATAAGCAACACAAAATTTTCTTCTCTGTAAATTTTTCTAACACAGGAAACGAATCACTAAAAAGCATAATGTCTTAGAAGGAATGCAAGCTTGGTAATACATCAGACTTATTGCACCTCAAAGAACCGTTTGTTTACTCTAACCGTATTGGACTCAAACTGAAGGCATGTCAACAGGAAGGGATCAGTGGGACTCAAGCTCATTTTAGTTAAAAACATGTCTACTTTCCTCCAGTTCATTTACACTACCATTCTTCACGTATCTCCTCAGAGTTAGGTTTCAGTTACTCGGTCTCTGTAATTATAAAAGTCGTTTAAATTAGCGTGACTATACCTTTTACAGACGCATCGGTTGCGTACTTCGCAATGCTCGCGACGCTTGGCAAAGGAAGCCCACACAAGAATACGTGACGTTGTTTGACATCTGATTACGAGAGGTGACGCTGCAGGTTACGTTAGACGCCATCTGCATCTCGGAGGAGAGGGCACCCCTTTATCATTTTCAGTCTCTCTGACACAATGACGATGTAAGTACTGCCTGATGTCTTAAGACATGTCCTATCACCATGTCCATTCTTCTTGTCAGTGTTTTCCATATGTTCCATTTTACGCCAAGTCTGCGGATATCCTCTCTACTGTTTCCTTTTAGTCAGTGCCAGTCTGCTGCTTATGTCCTGCTTCCTCTATCTATCATGGGTTATTTTACTCACAAGTTAGCAGACGTCCATAACTTCTTCTCCGTGACCGCCGTTTACTATATTAAGTTTCTCGGTATTCACGTAATTTCTTCTTCTTCTTCTTCTTCTTCTTCGATTTACTCTCAATCCAAATTCAGTACTAGACAGTTCATTCCATTCAACAAATCTTGTAATTCTTGTGCACTTTCACTGTCATTGATATCCCTTTACCTTGAATTTAAATCTCACTCTTGAACCTTCCTATTATTTCCGTCATTGCTTCTTCGATTTATAGACTGAACAGCATGGTCGGCAGACTACATACCTGTATTACCATCTTTTTCATCCGAGCACTTTGTTCTTGATCTGCCAGTATTATTATTCACTCTTGGTTCTTGTACGTAAGTTAGCCATCCAAATTCAGTCCTTTAGTAGTAAAAGTGAGAGCGTCGCCATCTTCACGACCGTCGCAATTGGCCTCTGACGACTGTGATGGAAGCTAACATCAAAAACATTACAGACAGTGTGTGAAGCAGAGTGTAGTACCTGGATAAAAAGTTCTGTGTTAACTATCTGTGAGATGTCAATCATGCTTGTTGATTGTAATGATGTGACCGGATCATGCAATTAACAAAAGGCTTTTAATTTCTGTCGTCCTAAATTCTTTTTCCTCACATCCGACATTGATCTCTCTCACTTTTATGCTATTTTTACAGAATAGGACAGCTAGTTCTCGTGCCGCTTGGTACGGCACGGAAGGGCTGAGTGAACCGGCCTCACCGCAATGAATCGGCAGCTATGGGATCCATGCGCCGTGTTGCTACGGAGCATTGATTGATGGCGGTAGTCCATTCTCCTTGCGTGACGGAGTTTCCTCTTTGTTGTTAGTCAGCTGTCGCCTCAGCACAGCCCTTCTTTGTACTTCCGACAGATACGAGATGGTAATGTCGTAACTTTCATGTGTAGATGCACAGTGCAATAACGAACCGCATTCTGTCGTATATTTTCTGCCCGCCCTTATTTTTATGGGCTCTGGCTAATTTCTTCAGTTACGCACTGCCATTAGCGATATTGCACGAGGCGAAAGAGCATGTCGTGTAAATGCGTCTTAGCGATTTCTGACACTTAACAGAAACATTTGATTTGGAACTCTTCACGACAAAACGAGAATAGGTTAGTTACAGGCTGCCTCTTCCAAAAGAACTGATCTGTTAGATACTTAGTGTTTGTTCCACAATTGCATGTGCCTTTAATTTACAATACCCATGAGAACGTGTTTACTGGTAATTTGGAAGGAAAGTTTTATACAATTAGACATAATCTCGTCGACACTGAAGTCATTGAAAAAGAAACACTGTGCAATTAGGCAAGCAAAGAGAAGGAACGTACAAGGATGGTAGATTAGAACTAATCTTGTCGACATCTAAATCGTCAAACCCAGAGTGCTAGCGGAGTTGGACAAGAAGGATGGGAAACCATGGAATATAAACTGCCTGACAAAAAAAGGTGAAGCACCCAGAAGGCACTGTCGAATGTCAACGTAACTTCGTACATACACATACCATTGGTGGGTATGTAAATGATTAGAAATGTAGTTCTCTGTCACAGGTAGAGCAACCAAGAGTGTGTTTAACTGTTGTTCGCGTTTAATGTTATTTCCAGGCATGGTAGAGTACAGAAGGGAAGTGAACAGCGTCAGATGTTGAGTGATCGTTGTGAAAGGCACACAGACGCAGCGCAGTCGTGTTAGCATTATCAGCACCTGGCAGAGTTTGAAAGAGACCACATTGTTGGTCTCGATTTCGCCAGCTAGGCGAAACGTGCAGTATCCAGATTTGTGGGGCATTCGGATGGAACACTAGTCCGAACGAGAGGGCAGGAATACTTGTCAAGGTTTCGGTCGACCATGACTGACCACCACAACTGCGGATCTGTGATAATCCAGCAAGGAAAGTGGGACTGCAGGCGGACTCGTAGTACTTGAGTAATGATAACAAGACATGCAGCTGTATTTGAATCTAACGTCGTTTATTCTTTTTAACACACGCTACTAGTTTCGACACCACATGCCGTCACCTTAAAGCCCCGAACGTGATCTGTCATCAGCAACCGTTTTCATGTGCAATCTTATGCAATGGGCCAAAATTTAACTACATTCCGTACCTGGCGTGGCAAGAACAAGCCCAGCATGTTGTTGCCACGTAAGGCACGGAATCTAGTTAATTTTGGCCCGATGTATACGGTTCTGATCGGTTGTGAATGACAGGTCACGTTCGGGGCCTCAAGATGATATCATGTGGTGTCGAAACTGGTAGTGTGTGGTGAAAAGGATAGACGGCTTTAGATTCAAACACAGCCGCTTGTTTTGAAGTCGTTACTCTAAAGTATCACATGTCCGCCTGCAGTCCCACTTTCCCTGCCTGATTACCATAGATCAAAAATATGGTTCAAATGTCTCTGAGCACTATGGGACTTAACATCTTAGGTCATCAGTCCCCTAGAACTTAGAACTACTTAAACTTAACTAACCTAAGGACATCACACACATCCATGACCGAGGCAGGATTCGAACCTGCGACCGTAGCAGTCCCGCGGTTCCGGATTGCAGCGCCTAGAACCGCACGGCCACCGCGGCCAGCAATTACCATAGATCATCAGTTGTGGTGGTCAGACGTGTGGACCGAAAACATGACGACAAGCATTCCTGCCCTCACGTTCTGGAGTGGTGTCTTGACTGGGAAACATGGACTGCTGATGAATGGCCTGGTATTGTTCAGCGATGAATCGTGGTTCTCACTACCCCGGATATCTATTGATGACGAACCTAGCGCCGAGCCGTGAAGAAGTCCCATTCTTCCAATTTTTTGGCGAGGCACAGTGGTGTTAGTCCCGCCGTCATTATGTGAAGCCCCGTCGTGTACGACTTCAGGCCACAGTTGGCAGTGGTTGAGGGGACTCTAACGACACAACGATACGTCACGGGCGTCGTGTTCCCTCACGTGTTACCTAATGTTTTATGGAACTATATGTTTTCCTCTTTGGCGTCAGAAGGACCTTCAGAGATGGTCCAAACTACATAACATATGTGGAACTACATCGAATACGAGCAACACAACTGCGCCACACACCTCCGTCCCGCTGTGTTCGCTTGCATTTGCCCTGTTGGGCAGACGTTTTTGGAACTTCCCCCCACGACGGCAGCTATTAGTTGGCAGAGTATTTATCTTGTTAATTTTTCACCGAGTTTTATGCATGATGTGTCGTCCAAGTCGCCTTAGAAAGCATTCTGCAGCACCACAGGCAATAAATACAATCGTTCCATGTAAATGGAAACAAGACAGATTTTCATTCTATTAATTATTCTTCTCCATCGCAGATGTCCTACAAACCAAATTTTATGCATTGACAATTACTTGCATCCGTCAGTAAAGTGTCTGCTGTGACGCAAGGAAAACCACTCCGCTATACATTTACTGGTTCAGTTTAAAGGGTGAGTGGGCGGGGGGGGGGGGGGGGCGAAGGAGGGGCGGCCTGTCTTAGCTATCTCACCCTTTCTGGAAACTTATTTACTTAATCAGTTCTGAAGTTCCGATAGAACTTGACCAGTCACCTGCTTCTTCGGCTCAGTTTTAAATGACGTTAGTAGTTGAACCCGGCTTCTTAGTTCGAAGGATATAGTTCGCTTACGAGACAATGAGCGACATACCATTTTATCGTCTCTCTCTGAAGACAGCGCAGTTCGAAAGGTTCATCTTACTGTGATTTTTATGAATGCAGTTTCCATTGTGACTGTCTTTTGAATTTCACTGGCGCTTCATCTGATACTGACGTTTCATCAGGACTCATTAATCTGTACCACTGTTATTAAGGTCTGTCGGGAATATAATTGTTTGCAATACAGAGAAGCCACCAATAGCGCAGCCTCATTTGCATGTGCTCATCTGTCGACAGCAGTGGCTAGTGCCAGATGTGGGAAATGAAAAGAGCCTACTAAGCACCTAATATAGTGTCTTTGAACTGTTGCCTATTCAGCGTTTCGTAGGGGTACCTTCCTTGCTTAATAACTGGCTGGCGCACTGGACCATCTCGGGCTGCTCCTGATGTTTCGGCAACACGCTTTTCAGGCGGGCAGAGCTGATCGCACATTACCGTGCGGTGAGCTATAGTTAAAGATCCAACTATTGACAGTCAAGATACAGGACGTCCTTTCAATGTCTAGCGCTACAATTAATAATAATAATAATAATAATGTACAGAAAGCAAAAATAATGCATTGCAACACGGTAGTGAACCAGAATGACATTACGCAAGTGGCTGTCTGCAATATAAACCGGGCAAACTCGAAGTATTAGGGACAAGAATCATGAAAACATTTTAGATACAATGATGCAATTTATCAAAATAAAGAATAAAACAGATACAATAAGGAAAAGAAGACTTATTTTTCGGATGTTTATACATGATTAATGACATTAGACTGACAAAAGTGATCTTCGTGTTCCTCTGGAAAAAGAAATTAACACCAAGCTGGATCTGAGACGATAAAAAGGGATTTACAAATTCACAGCATGAACGTAGAAAGGCAGATTTTCAAGCGGAGAGGGATTTTAAAAAGAGGAAGTGCTTCATTTTGAAGGATTTCTAGGCACAAGCAGTAAGAGAATGGGAATGAATTGGTCTGAAGAAAGAAAAATGACACATGGTAAAACGATGAAGGAATATTTGAGGATAGGAAAAGAGCATATGCAGTTGAAACTGATGATAAAATCTAAGTCGCTTGTCCGCGTCGTATTCCTCTTCAAACTTAAAAAAAAAATGGCTCTGAGCACTATGCGACTTAACTTCTGAGGTCATCAGTCGCCTAGAACTTAGAACTAATTAAACCTAACCAACCTAAAGACATCACACACATCCACGCCCGAGGCAGGATTCGAACCTGCGACCGTAGCGGTCACGTGGTTCCAGACTGAAGCGCCTAGAACCGCACGGCCACACCGGCCGGCTTTCAGAATTCCACTTGCGTTTCTGGATGGCTGAAAACTGTCGCGTCCACCTTATAAAAGGCTCCTGAATCGAAATTGTCATATGATGCCTAGCTGGCCGACAGGGTAGGGTAAAGGATGACACTAATAATGATAATAATAATAAAACGTAAGATATGGAGATCGCTTTTTGCTCCCACTTGTGTATTAGAGAAAATGGGGTGAGAATGGAGGAAGGTCATAAATACCAAGGGCATACAACCAGGAAGAAGGCCAAATTATATCACTGTCTAGCATTTGCAGATGACATGGCGCTTAATACAGACTGACTTGAAAGTCTAGAAGAACGAATCTCAGAACAACATCGTTTGAAAAATCACAGTTCTTGACAAATATCAGTAATGCATACTCAAAAGCTTAAAATAAATATCACAATACCTGGTTTAGTCTGCTTTAAATTTATAGGAGAATGGATATCGAATAATATGAAGGAAAAGGCAGCAATAGAGACTAGAATGCATGAATTAGAGAGGGATTTCAAATAACAAGAGACTATAAACTAAAAAATCTTTATCCTGGAACACAAAGCTAGATCACTACTTAACAGTAGGCAGAATACTCTATGCTGTGATAACCCTTAAACTGACTGCGAAGGGAGAACTCGAAATATTATAAAAAAGAACAACATGAGGAGAAATACTAGCACTCAAGAGCAGCAGTGAATCAGAATTCATTTTAACATCTAATACAGTTGAAAAGTTCAGAGATGTAACGAGAAAAAGGAGATTAAAATTCTATGGACATATACGCAGGATGAATAATGACAGAATAGCTAAACAAGTTCTTGACTAACATTGCAGATCAAAAACAACGTGCCCGAGAGAAGTAGGAAGAGGCATCGTAAATGTGAGAGTCGACAAGACGACAATAAGAGAACACATTTTAAAGGAGTAATATAAGAAGCAGGCATTCAGTGCAAGAGAAAATCAAGAGCTGGAAGAAAATGGGACACAAGAAGAGAAGAAACAGTATTTTCGAAGAATGAAAGACAAGTGAGCCCAAAGAAAATTGAAGTTGAAACGGAAACAATAGGCCTCTACTTATTTACCACAACCCTCTAAAAGAGTTATTGGAAGTAATAATAATATTAATAATAATAAGGTATCTTTTGTGCCACTACTTATGGATTTGCTTTGGCTATCTACAGACTGATTTTATCCAGAAAGGAGCTAATGTTTCTCTGATGCAAGAATTATTACCTGCTATGGTTATAGCCACGAACACATACAATACCTCGGATGGATGAGCTTTCTCCTATGCTGTACGTCCTTTTTGCTGACGTTTCAAAAGCAGCATAGAATACGCCCACTGCCACCTTCGCATTGTTTGGACGCCCGTTTTTGCCTCGCTTCTTTTCTGTGGCACGTGCCACAATAGGAATTTATGAAGCTCACCAGACGTCACTGAGGCACACAGGCAGTCAGTCTTGCCTATCACACGTGCTGCTGCCTTACACTTAGAAGAAGTCATTCTAGAATTTTCTGTCGTTAAATTCTCATCCAAAACTATTCTGTGAAGATTACTGCAAGATAATTTTCGATCCGTCGTCTGCAGGCAAAAAGGAAACTCCTATACAGAGAAGTAACTCTTCTCTGGTCGTGTGTTACGTCGTCCAGACACAGTACTCGTGCAAGGGTGTATAAGAATATTTTGTATTATTTAATGTATTTATTTATGATATCTTTTTATTTAGTCTTTTCTGCCCGTGTGTTACAAGAGACTGCAGGCTCTTGTACCTGACGTCTTGTCAGCATCAGTGAGAAAATTATGGCCTTCTCTGTTGCTGCACAATGCATTTTATTAATGGCAGATGATCGTGGAGCAATTTGTAGCATTTACGGCGTTAATTAGCAAAAGCTCCTACGAGGCTGAGAACATCCGTCAAGTTCTTGGCGCTCTCCTTGCCGCTAATTAACTGCTTCCGACATAGGATCTGGCGTAATAGTTTCTTTCTGGTAGAGAAGAGCAGAAAGACAGCCCTTGTTAGTCACTGGCGCAGCCACGAATGTATCGCTTTACGTTTGTTTGTCTTCATGTCTACATTAAACTCTAATTTCTTACGATAATATATCATAAAAAAATATTTCTTGTCCGTCAACGAAGTTGCACCGGTAACTTAATTCTAAAATATTAAAATTGAGGGCTGAATCTCAAAACAAACCGAGCAAACTGCTTCTCATTTGCAGAGCTCTGTCGAAAACGTTACGGATTGCATGTACCTGGGATGATTGTTCAAACAAAATGGCAACCGGTTTCTTCCAGTAACTTCGACCAAACTGAGTAAGTTCTTGTCTCAAATGCCCCACTTATTGATAGTGTCGGTGTTCACCATCAACAGATAAAGGTACCTCTGAATTGTGACAACCTAATCGTAATGATCTGGAAAACGTAGGACACATGAATCGTATGAAGCACTTGAAATGTGTCGGTTTGACAGTACCTTGTAAACAGCATCGACGAACGTCTCTGACATTGGAAAAGGACAGTAGGGACTTACACCTTCATGTTCACCATCATCTTTCTCTTTTTCAGGAAAGCCATCACCTTTCAACCTTTCGAACATAAATGGGTCGTCAGTTGTTCATAATTATTACCGGAGAACTTGGACAGACACGAGTAAGAGAAGTGTCGAAAACAACAATACAGTGCATTGCAGTGTAGAAGAAATGCCGTAGTTGTCCAGTAGAGGTAATTTAAATTCTGTCTGTTGGTTCAATCTTCAGATACTGTAAGAAAAGCGGAAGCTTTCATGTCTCCTCTATGATTCAGTTTTCTAGTGCTGCTCTTCCTCCTCCTCCTCCTCCTCCTCCTCCTCTTCTCACTCTATTCCCCGCTCCTTATTTTTTCCTGTAGTCCAGAGATCATCCATTTATCAGTGTCGGGAACCGGAAATTCAACACTATGAAGAAGCAGCTCTCTTGATTTAGTGGCAAGCGCCATCCGTTTGTTTCAAAGCCACCAGTTCTAATGGTTATCTCTTGTTTCTAACCTTATACTCATTTTAATTGTCACGTTGCTATTTTGGTAAATGGTCGATAGAAGAATCAAGCTATAGGCCGGTGGCTAAAAGCAATGAGAAAATGCAAATGGCTCCAAGCACGATGGGACTTAACATCTGAAGTCATAAGTCCCCTAGACTTGAAGCTACTTAAATCTAGCTAACCTAAGGACATCACACACATCCATGCCCGAGGCAGGATTCGAACCTGCGACCGTAGCAGCAGTGCGGTTCCGGGCTGAAGCGCCTAGAACCGCTCGGCTACAGCGGCCGGCAAGCAAGGAGAGGAACATTTTCAATAACACAGGCTGCCTCACCTAAGTCTGACATATACAAGAACTTTGTTAATACGGATGTAGCACGAAAATGGTTAAGAAAAATGTTGCTTTGCTGCAAAATCCCTACCTGCTTACGCTACCGAAAATAATCTGGACATTAATCTTAACACAGAACGCTTACTATGATTTTTAAATGAGACCACGATAGTTCTTAGAACACAATTGTAGATGTGTGTTAAAAAAATTTAGTGTTATAACTCATTTGCAGATCAGCCTGAGTAAAAATATATCGAATTTTTGTTGTTTTTGCGGCCGTTTGAACAGCGCACTAGTTCAAAGTTGTCCACTCACCGTCGAGAGTGGCATAAACACCGTGTATCGCTTTCTTCGGCTGCGCTAGTTTCCGTAGAGGATAACGTAAACTTCCAGGCGACTACACGAGGTGTCACAATAATAGCACAAAATTCCCTCTGAACATGCTTTTGCTACATGATGCCGTGTCAGACCTGCAAGAGTTACACCACTAATTTTATTTTACACAGATATGTTATTCTGGGGCAGAGAGAGGGGAGAGAGAGAGAGAGAGAGAGAGAGAGAGAGAGAGAGAGAGAGAGAGACAGACAGAGAGTGTGTTTGGGGGCGGAGCAACAAAGTCGTTTTTTGTGTGCTAGCGGCCGTTGTACACTTTTATGATTTCTCACTAAAGTGATTTTAGCTGGCGTAAGCACATAGGGCTTTTGAAGCCAAACAACCTTCGCGAGCACCATTCTTATGTCACAATAAAACCATCATAGTCATTGCAGATGCCAGAGTTAAGCGTTTACACCTAGTAAGGCCTCCTTCCAATCACTGCACGAAGGTTGAAATGGCAGATAATGAGAAGTGGGTACCAAAACACTTATTCGCCCAATTCATGAGTACTGTTTATCATTGTGGGACTCTTACCAAGTACGGTTCATGGAAGACAGACAGAAAATCCTACTATGGGCGTCACCCTTCGTCACGTGATCGTTTGCCCGGCAAGTGAACGTTACGGAGATGCTCAACAACAGAGACTTAGTGAATCACTGAGAGATTTACTGTTGAAATTTCATGTAATTTGAAATTAGCACTGGATGTGACGAAAGGCTGACCCTCCAGTGTCAAGAAGAGATGGGGTGTATTGTGCTGGCAGTAGTGAAGCAGTAGCAGGAGCATAAGCAGAATAGGTCGATCAGAAGAGGTCAGTGTCTTCGGGTATGGACTAGTCACTGAATATCACCAGAATAACAGGTCCGTTAGCGACGTTTCAGCCGTTATAAACCTACTCATATCGACTGTTGGTGGCGTGATTGTGAAGTGGAAACTCGAAGTAAGAACGAGTTCTGACGGACCGTCGGTCATTGCGGGGTGGTTGTGAAAAATCGCAAGAAATCAGCGGAAGGAGGCATTCGTGAGTTCCAACCTGCGGAGTTCAAAAAAGATGAGGTACAATGCTCGAGTATGTCCTCATAAGACACTCATTGTAATCGTTGCTAAGCGACGCTTGAGGTGGTACAACAATGGACGCCAGTGGACATTGGACGAGTGGGTGATTTGAAGTGATGAATCACGTTATACCCTATGGCAATCCGATGTAAGTGTTTGGGTTTGACGAATAGCTGGAGAACGTTACCTGCCATCGTGTGTAATGTCAACAGTGTCGTATGGTGGCGGCGGCGTTAGGGTTTGGAACTGTTTTTCGTGGTTAACTTGTGGTCCCTTAAGAAAATATTAAACACGAAAGTATACGAAATGCACCTTGTCACAAAGCAGCATCTGTGAGGCAATGGTTTGCGCACACGGACATTCCTGAAATTGGCTGGCCTGTCCAGACGTCTGACTTGATCCCAGTGGAACAAGTTGGGAAGAATTATAACGTCGACTTCGCTGAAAACCCCACCGTCCAACGTCACTCTACTCTTGAAAAAGAATGAGCTGCCATTCCTGCACAGATTCAGACACCTCACTCAAAGCGTCCCCAACATAGTTCAAGTCATAATGAAGGCGAAGGGTAGACACATTTCATATTAATGTCCACTAGTACGGGTCTGGATGCTTTAGATTAGATAATGTATTACTTCCTCCAACATATGTCTCGGAAAATGTCGTACATTGCCAATGGCCTTGCCGCAGTGGTAACACCGGTTCCCGCCATATCCGCATCCAGTGACGCCTATGGGCTGAGGATGACATGACGGCCGGTTGATACCTTTGGGGTACCTTTGGCGTGTTCGGGAGGAGTTTAGTTAGTTTAGTTTTAGAAGTGTCGTACGGAGCTTCAGCGACAATCATTTTACCCACGCGCCATTTGCTAGCGGAGCAGACAAGGGCGGAAACATAGTGGTACCATAATTAACGTCCACCCCATTCCGTAAAGTGGCTTGTGGAATGTAGATGTATGAGTAAAATAGGAGAACGTTCGTAGTTTATAAACGACGGGAAAAAAGATTTCAGTTGCTGGACTATGCTGAGAGACGGTTGGCGGCCGCACTGCATTCGCGAGACCGCCGTTATACCGGAGGGTGTTGAGGCAGATTAGCGATTTAAAACGCGGTGGCAGGCAGGAGTACGGAAAGCGCGACACTGGCTAAAAAAGCTGCGGGCAGGGGTTGCGGCAGGGGCGCTCATTCCGGGCGTTTCCCCCTTTTTTAACGGTCTCCCTCCTCCCGGCGCGGCAGGAATTATTCATATATGCGAAATCCGCGCCCCGTCGCTTTGTACCGGGCGCGCTTTCAAGTCGCTGCCAGCCATTCATATTTGTTAGTGCGCGTCGTTCTTTTCCAGTCATTTATTCCGATACCAGGGTCCACCTGACAGCTGGGGTCCTATCTACCCCTCCCCGCCGCAGTCTGTGCTCTTAAATCCCTTGCCGTCTCTTGCTGCAGCCGCGCCACAAAGACCTCAGCATTCGTGTAATTGATATTCCAGGCGACTGTCGCAAAGCAGCTGACCGTTTCGTGACAGGACGCCTTTTGGTTCTACGAAGCTTCCTCTACTTTTGAATAGTTCATTCTAACATCTTTTCGTTTTTCAGTCTCTAATAATTCGCACACTTCGTTCCTATAGCTGGCTCGTCGACTGAGAACGGTAAAGACGCTTTCTAGCCTCTATCCAAAGATCATTTGTCAAAAGACTTCCCGCTGCTGCTGACACCGACTCTCGTTGGCTAACACGACTTGTGAAAGAATTTTGCCAAGGCTGTCGGAATACTCATCCAGTCCCGGATTTTAATTTCGAATTTTACAATGGCGTGTCCTTGATGGAAGTAAAGTCTGAATTAAACCCTCATCTACATCTCAATCATTAATTTTTAATATTACGTAAAGTAGTACGGATTGGACAGGGAACTGGGAAGGAATAATCGTTGGCCTTCTTAACAAAGTATTCCGACCTCATCTGGGAAACATGCCTTTTTGAAATCATGAACATCAAACTGTTGTCTACAATTACGGGAATGTAGTCGTGCCCAACAGGCTTCCTTCCCTTACATTTCGCCTAGGACCGTCCAGGTGTCTTCTGATAAATTATTATATATCTTATGGATATACCTATACAATTCATAATAAAATACGAAAGGAGTATGCAAGAGCTCTGGACTCAGTTGACATTACAGAATGATGTCAAGAGAGTATATCCAAACCAGTGTTGTTGGAGAGGCATTGGTGATATCCTTCCAGTCTTCACCGGAGCGTCCCTTGGGACATTTCTCTTCAACGGTCTCTCTGCGATGGTCTTCTCTGAAACTTCACAAACATTCAATGGGGAGTCTGAGAATCCCTATTCGTACATGAAGACTTAGCATGGAGGGAAGAAGCAAAGCATCTAAAGTAACACCGTAAGTAGTTGCACATTAACTTTATGAACAAAACGCTGTTTTTAACCTACATCAGTCAAATATGTACAAACGCCTGTATTCAATTTGCAGAACAACCACGGAAGATGCTATTCAAGTAACAGCAAAACGCGTCTGGTTTAATTCTCTTTCATTAAATTGTAGTCAGCTCAAAGACAGAAGACCTATAGTAGCTGATTTTAACAGCTGCTGCGGAGGACGGCCATGCAAACAAATGTATTGTTGACTCCGCTTCACTTCAGCTGGAAGCGACGTTCCATTCGGTCCATGTCCTCAGTTTACACGTTTTGCGCACAATAATCGTACTGTCTGTCCCATGTGCTCCAACCGGGGAGTACGTTTCCAGTTGTCAACGCCACTTCATTCGCGTACTGTGATGCGCCTGTTATCCGTACCGCAGTAGAGCTGTGTCTAGAGGAAACTCGGAACATGTACTCTCCCCTGGTAACGCACCACTCTTGGTCCGCAGTCATCTTACCGTGGGACGACATGTCTAACTTACTTTTTGAAGTCGACTCGTAGATAAAGTTCAAAATGGCTCTGAGCACTATGGAACTTAACTGCTGAGGTCATCAGTCCCCTAGAACTTGAAACTACTTAAACCTAACTAACCTAAGGACATCACACACATTAATGCCCGAAGCAGGATTCGAACCTGCGACCGTACCGGTCGTGCGGTTCCAGACTGTAGCGCCTAGAACCGCTCGGCCACTCCAGCCGGCGTAGATAAAGTATTTGTTTCGTTTCGCTCATCAGAGAAAAGTATCTTCTGATATCACCGTCCAGATGTCGGCTTCGTCCAGATTTTTTTATCGGTAGGTGCGAACAACAAGCAAGTATTACGGAGTTGCTTCGGGAACTCAGTTGGGAATTTCTGGAGAGGTGACGACGTTCTTTTCGAGGAAAACTATTGAGACAATTCAGAGAACCGGCATCTGCAGCTGACGGCGGAATTGCTTTACTGCCGTCAACATACACTTCGAGTAAGGACCACGAAGATGAGATGCGAGAAATTAGGGCTCATACGCAGCCATATGCCTCTCCCCGTCCGGTCTCGGAAGACCCAATAGGACCGACCGACCGCCGTGTCATCCTCAGGCGTCACTTGATGCGGGTGTGGAGGGGCATGTGGTCAGCCTCCCGCTCTCCCGGCCGTTGTCAGTTTTCGTGCCCGGATCCGCTACCTCTCAATCACGTAGCTTCTCAACTGGCCTCACAAGGATTGAGTGAACCCATACAGAGACACATAGATGGTCGTTTTTTCCTCACTCTGTTTGCGAGTGGAACAGGAAAGGAAATGACACGAACCGTACGATAGCTTGCGGAATATGTATGGAATGAGATGAAAGTTTATTCATTTTCGTTTACAAACGGAGAAATCCGTAAACCACTTTAGCAAGAACTGATCCGCCACGATCCTCACCTGCGCGCCGAGGCGAAAAATGAGTCTTGACCCTCTTTCATCCCACAGAAACACCACGGCTACTTGCTGCTTCCAGTTTCGTCCAGCTAGCGTTTTCACTGACTGTGCTGCGGTGCGGGCGTTGACCCCAACAGAAGGGTGGGTGAGGATTCTGTGGTATCGCAGAAACACGCGGGTCGCTGCGACGCAGCGACGTGTATATTCGTCGCCGTCGCCGTCGTCGTCGTCGTCCATGACTCCGGCGACGCCATTTTCCAGTCGGCTGCGCCCCGACGTGCGTCTCCCCTCGAAGGGGTGCGTTCTGCGCATATCGGAGGCCGCCGATTCGTCGGTTAATACGCAAATGGGGGCGCCGGTAGCTGCTACCCCTTCCAGTGGGCAAACACACCGCATCTGCCCGCGGCGCACGCCAGATGGCACGGGTCGAGTTACGCCGAGTGCAAATACAAAGACGGCAGCCGCGGCACGCGGACCCTCCCCCCCACAACCACCCCTACTTTATTGATCGAGTAGAGTTTTAACAGTTTGAAAAGAAGGGGGGGAACGGAGTTGGTTCGTGCCGCGGTGCGACGCTCGGGGGTTGCGAATGGGGTTTAGGCCCGCTCGCGCTGCCGCGGATTTCTTCTCCTTTTTTTTCTGGTCCTCTCACTCTCGCTCTTTACTTTTTTAGTCGCGGAGAGAAGTGGAGGGGGGAGGAAAGGAAGGAAAGGTTCGGCGAGCGCGGCCCGCTATTGGCTGACGGCATTAAAAAACCAAATCGCAGCGAGCGCCACGGTAGGTACGGCGTGGCGCGGCACGGGGTGGAATATGCAGGCTTTTGTGCGTCTGCGCGCGCTCTGGTGCCGGCTTTTGTGGTGGAGCAGCGCCGAGCGCGAACGGGTACAGCTGCCGGCTCACTCGGGACGTCACGCTGGAGTTCTGCCGCCTAGCCATGCCGCTGATACGTGAGTACTCCGGCGTGTTTACTGCGCACTGCTGCCTGTTGCGATAACTGTAAATGACCAACAGCCAGATTTTGAGTACGATGAGCGATTGCGTTGCCATTCCGAGGTTCTCTTATACACCGTGTTAGGAAATTCCTATTACAAACTTCTAGGACTTGTCGTGGGGGAGTGAGTACACAATGAATAGCAGGAGACCGTTTATAAAACACTAATACGACCTATTCTTGAGTACTGCTCGAGCGTTTGGGATCCCTATCAGGTCGGATTGAGGGAGGACGTAGAGGCAATTCAGAGGCGGGCTGCTAGGTTTGTTACTGGTAGGTTTGATCATCACGCGAGTGTTACGGAAATGCTTCAGGAACTCGGGTGGGAGTCTCTGGAGGAAAGGAGGCGCTCTTTTCGTGAATCGCTACTGAGGAAATTTAGAGAACTAGCATTTGAGGCTGACTGCAGTACAATTTTACTGCCGCCAACTTATACTTTCGCGGAAAGACCATAAAGATAAGATAAGAGAGATTAGGGCTCGTACAGAGGCATATAGGCAGTCATTTGTCCCTCGATCTCTTTGGGAGTGGAACAGGGGGAGAAGTTGCTAGATGTGGTACGAGGTACCCTCCGCCACGCACCGTATGGTGGATTGCGGAGTATGTATGTAGATGCACAATAGGATCCCATGTCCAGAAAGGTACCGTTTCCTTCTGCGACGGTCTCAATTCAGGTGTTTAACCCATCCACTCCTGCTTGAGGAACTGAATTCAAATGGTTTAAATGGCTCTGAGCACTATGGGACTTAACATCTGAGGTCATCAGTCCCCTAGAACGTAGAACTACTTAAACCTAACTAACCTAAGGACATCACACACATCCATGCCCGAGGCAGGAGTCGAACCTGCGACCGTAGCGGTCGCCCGGTTCCAGATTGTAGCGCCTAGAACCGCTCGGCCACACTGGCCTGCAGCTGAATTAGGCGTGACGCAGTACAATTATTAGGCATCAGTTCGAAAGGAGACATAACGAAACATTCATTTATCACTTAGGCACATTTGTTTGTATTAACACTTAAACATTACGTTCTGCACATACAGAAGCAGGATCCTTTTTTGATCGGAAATAGTCTAAAGATGTGCTTATGTGATAAATGGATGTTTCGCTGTGTTTCCTTTCAAATTATCCGAAAATTGTACTACGTCACGCCTAATTCAATTCCTCGAGCAGAAACGGATGTGTTAAACATCTGAACTGAACCACCGTTTCCGGACATGTGTTCCTATCCAAAGTATTATGTACACTCTCCCTTCTATAAGTCTTACAAGTTTTTAACGGTATTTCCGAACACCCTGCATATTTCTACTCCACTATTGTCCCCATATTCGTCGCGAGAGATTGCGCAGCTGTGTTAATATTGCTGTATAACCGCCTCGCTGCGGATAAATGTTGTCAATAGAGAATAATTCGAAGTAAACGCCTCCATGAAATATTAATTTTATGGATATTAGTTGAAAAGAATGTTCTTGAAATTTGGTGGGTGCGACTCAGCTTCCTAAATAATAATTGACCAGAACTTATATCTCGTTGCTTCGCTGCAGTTGATGTTTCATGTAAGTTTCTTAAATGAAAACTGGCCAGAGAACGCCATGGGTCTCAAATGACGTGAAAAGTCAATTACTGTTCGATGTGTACAATTTATTACATCCAGAGTGCTGCTGAAGATCTTGCATCATACTGGGCCTCCTCACACGATTTCTAGCCGCTCTTATATATTCTTGCTAGCAATTGATATATTGTTGCGTATAGTATATTTGCTGACTTCAATTACAGAAGTTGTTGGTAGTTAAAAAAAATGTTATCATCCGACTCGTCTGCGCCTTGATTTCTCAGATCAGTCGACCTCACCCTTACGGATTTGTCTGTGTGGTCTCATCACAATAGTTCAGTGTACTGCACTTCCGTTGATACGGCAGAAGAAATGGAGCAGCGTATTGTACAGCCTTGCAAAGGTTTATTACATGGTCAGGGATTATTTGGAAGAATTTGTAATTTACTGCAAAGACGAGTGGAATATTGCATCTAGACGCGAGGAAGGACTCATGGAACATATCCTTTAAAAGCATGTACAGTGTGCTGTAAAGTATAACATGAAGTATGCTGAAGTAGTATTTCTGTTACTGTAGGCAGTAGGTGACTTAACCGAAAATTTTACATTTCAAATATTTGTATACTAACTAGGATGATAAATACTGAAGTCAATGACGGCTCGTAACATCGTCGCAGCTATAAAGGATCCGTCAAGGCCATGTTTACTCGTACCTTTTTGCTTCTGTTACAGTATAATTCCTCCCGCGTCAGTTTTCGCTATTACATTCGTTGCACCGTGTATGTTCATCGAGAGTCGCGTATACGTCACGTATCGGTTGCCCCGACGGCCCTAGTTTTCGTGGACAGCAGCGTGAACGTAAAGGACGCGCACCATCAGAGCTGCCACAATGACAGCAGAAAAATCCCCAATTAAGTGTATTTTTACTCCGTAGTTTCTTGTGAGACCTGCGGAAGAGTTATATCGCTGAACGTGTGTCCTACAGTTCTCCTATTCTGATGCAAGAAGACCTACTACGATTCCTTTAAACAAACAAAATTAATGCCTGTATCTCAGTGTACAATGAATTTCCGAAAACTTGTTGGCCTTTGTTCCATGAGCCCCTAAAACAATTCGTCTAGGCGAACAGAGGTCAAAAGAGATAATTGAACAGTCGAATGTCATTTGATGTGATAAATGCCTCCCCTACAACATCGCGATATTTATTGAAAGACATATTGACTCCTAAGGCAGCTGTGCCACGTACCGCTTTGCGACCAGTTTTAGTCACATAACATAATCAGACGCAAGTAATTTCACCATTTGTGCATAACGACCGCGAAGCGAAACTCTGTGCAATTATTCCTGTTTTGCCAAACACAGGGTAGTCAAAAGGGACTGTACAACTTTGAAATGATATATAAATTTTATTTTGTAGCAAACAAACTCAAGTTTGATTCACATAGTGCATCAGTACCTATACCGGCACCATTAGCGCTATTCCAAAGGTGTAAAGTCCTTTTTGATTCTCCCTGTATAATTTAATTTGTTCTCGAATGACCAAGATGTTAGACTGCATTTGGGAAAACTTGAATACCTGAATGTACTCGACGTTTTGGTTGTAACGAGCAAAATGGTGAAAAGTTGAAATCGTTTGAGCGTAGTGACAGTTTTAAGTAACTGAGACCGTTCGCAAAGAAAATTTTTTGACACTGTATCTGCGGGTGATAATCTGTCGTTCAATACAAATATTGCTGTGCTTAGTGCAGATTCTAAAACTACTGCAGCATTAATACACAACATTTGTAACCGAGAGGGGTGGTGCATTGATGATGAGCTCGTGGAATCGGATTAGAGAGTATCGGACTGACGTCCCTAATCCCCAGTCCTGATCTACGATCTTGAAACTATAGACAATGCGATCGCAGAATTTTTCTGAAAGAAGCTTCTGTAGACTATTTCTCCATCTTTTTTTTTTATCTTAGATTGTTCCCAGCCTCTGACGATCTCAACGTCGACGAGACAGAACTTTTATTTTCATAAGATATATAAGATTTTCATATATCAACCTCAGGCAACGACAATATTAAAACACGGAGTCACATTTCACGTAAGTAATTCATGCATGACCTTCGCTGACAGATGTTCGTTAGGCCCATGAATTTATCACACCCATTTAGTACAAACGCCCTCAGTCTGTTAGACGGATCAGTCTGACCGACATTTTGAACGTACCATTCCGGTGCATAAATTTCCAACCGTGGGAAAACTCTAGTGTTGATCCCTAATGTACTGATTCTGGAGAGTTCTGAAGGTGAAACCCCGTTTCTCGACAAAAGACGGTGGTTCGGTATCCCCTCCAAGCAACTTTTCGTAAAACGGGTAACATGGGGAGCCTGTCGCGTTCTCCACGCCCCTCGTCGTACATATTCCCGTTTTTCCACCCGTCCCTCGCGACCCCTACGTTGAGTTTTTGGTATAAAACCGGAAAGAAAGGGCGAAGCATTCTCACGTGATTGATCCCAAAATCCTGTCGCCTTCCCTGGTGAAGGAAGAATAGGGTGGCCAAGGGGGCCACACTGATGCCGGATTTCGGATTTGTGTGTCGATTATCAAAACACTATGGCAGCTGTTCTGGAAGTAATGATTTATTTTTCAAACTGCGTTGCATATTGATTTCCAATATAACACACACACACACACACACACACACACACACACACACACACACACACACACACACACACACACACACACACGCACGCGCGCGCGCGCGCGTATACAGTGTGTGAATAAAGCCTGACAATACCAGAAGTAATGTATCAACTTTGTTTCTGACGTGTATCAGATCATGGTTGATTTTAACGTTCAGTCACACTACAGCGCTAATTAGAACTCTTCACAGTAACTAATAACAATAACACAGTGGCAAAACAGAAGGTCGTTTTGCATAGGCCCTGTCCTCACAGTCACTATGATTTAGAGTTTATGTGGTTTCTCTAAATCATTTCAAATTGATTACGGACTGTTCTTTCCAACTTGACAAAATGACCAATTTCTTTTTCATCCAGATATAGGCCTACAGCCGCAAGCTCACGTGAGATTATAGTTGCTTGCGAGTCTCGCATCTTTGCCTCGTAGATTCTATACTCGCAGTCCTGTAAATATTCACGACGTTTCAACAGCTGTCCCTATTATCTCGTAAAGAAAAGATTATTGTTTGCCTTTATTAGTTCAGAGGCTTCACGCACCGAGTGCAGATTTATCCAGAAGTCGTGAGAAGTGAACCGAAAACACGGGTCGCCTTTTCTTACGCAAGTGCATCTGCCGCGCGATTCCAAACAAACGTGGTTCAGAGTGTCGACGGACGTAAAACCTGTCGAACTTCAACCATAGTAACACAGTAATTGCGATTTTAAACACTAAAAAATATGAGGCTTTCTGAAGTCTGTTGAAAAATACAAGGGCTTGTAGTATGTAACCTAAAAGCACAACGTTTTTAATCGGAACGTACAGTCGGAAGAACTGATCTCTTGTTGCAAAATGATCAGAGTGGAGCAACTGTTTAGATCTGAGCCAAATCGCAGTAGATCTGGGCACGTTTCTGGCCACCAGAGCTTCCTCTACCGAAAATTACACATTATAAGATATCCCATGGGGCAAAACTGGATTAAATCAAGCGATCGCAGATGACGAGTAATTGTACCGTAAGCCATTACTACACCGTACAGTGAAATTCCTATAAGGCTGTTCAAGCTAAAGTGGCTGTGTATTTCCATAGTGGTGTATAATTCTGAGGTACTACTACTCATAGATTTGTTTTAATGCTAACAAGTAATAAACATCTAGCTGAATGCACGATCTCAGTCAACCCCTGATACATTCTCTGCGTAAGGCGTCATTGCACATTGGCACCGGATGGGCAAGCAGCGCCGGCCGTTGTGGACGAGCGGTTCTAGGCGCTTCAGTCCGGAACCGCGCGACCGCTAAGGTCGCGCGGTTCGAATCCTGTCTAGTGCATGGGTATGTGTGATGTCCTTATGTAGTTAGGTTTAAGTAGATGTTAAGTCCCATAGTGCTCAGAGCCATTTAAACCATTTGGGCAAGCAGCTAGTAAGACTTTCTACTGGCCGTTCCTGTCAGCTTTCGACGTGGGACGAGCTACACCTCCTTCACATAGCTCAACAGTTTTCGTGTTGTGATTGATTATAATGCCGGAACTAAAAGTCCCCCCCGAAATATATCCAGTTGGGATCCCTACTGGAATATCTGGCTGTAACAGCCTGCCCAACTCTGAGGGGCAGAGAATAAAAAATATGCAAAATAAATAAATCCACGCTGACCGATTAGCTAAGGAGGCACACTCGTCTAAGAACAAAAACTTTATCGATTCCGTGCTCAGTATAAACGCGAGAAGTTGTAACTGTAATTTGATTCAGCCGAAATAATCATTTCACATTAATCACGACTTTAAATCCTACTAGAACGAAAAAGAAACTTAGCTAGCCTTAGCTGGCCACAGCAGTACAAAAAGTGCTACAAAATGGTAGGAAATGCCATGTGTCGTTCCACTTGAAGCTAGGAGGGGTCGCTGGCGGAATCGCCGAGAATGCGGGCAGTGTCCACCTCGGTGGCAGGCGCAGTCGATCTCGCCGCTGCGTCGACCGTGCAGTAGGAGTATCGACAACGGTCGGAGGGGACGCCCCGACAATTAATTTGGGTGAGCGCTGGCGCGAGCGCATGCCGGCCGCTCTTCCCACACGGACAGGCATTAGCTCCTTTCTTTTAAATTAAGCCCAAGATCTAATAAAGATATCAACAGCCGCTTTTCGGGGCGTTCTATTCACTTTGCCCGAAAAACAAAAGGAAGAAAGTGTAGCGGCCTGCGAGGGCTGTCCACTGGACTTCACCTCCCCTCTCGTCGCTTTCCCCTCCGCCCCCGCCCCCCATCCTCTGCCCCTCCACTCCCCCACCGCCTGCTCAACTCACGTTACCTCTCTTAATTAGACACACGTGTGGCGGATACGAGACTTATCGGGGTCCCATCTAGCTGGACTAGTGTGGCCAGAGGTGTACGCCCTAATCGGTCATCTGTTGCCTGCCGAAAACATTGTCTTCGAAATGTACCTGGGGCAGATACGAATCGTGTGCTTCGGAATCCGGAAAAATGGAAGCGCATTAGTTAAATGGACTCGAGTGGCTAAAGTGCCCCACGGTCATTAAACTTCGCTGTTTTCTCAGTTCCATTATTTTTAGGAAGCAGTTGGTTAACCGACCACGAAGCTCATTGTATAAGACAAACAGCAAACATGCAATTTTATGGAGACACTAAACGAAACGCCCTGTTCCTTTTCCTTTCGTCTCCCTAGCATCTACCTGAGGCGTATTTCATGGAAGCAAAGATCAGAGCTATGTTTCAAGAAATTTTTGTGGGTGATTTCACTATTTTAATATTCCGCTGTAACCTATTCCACTTTGACACTTACTCTCTGCCACAAAGCAGGGATCTTTCATTTTATATCTTCTTCTTTTTTTTTTTCGCCACTAGTGATTATCTCGCTTCCTACTCATTGATATTGCTGGTGCGTGACCGTTATCATTAAGTTATCTTTGTTCTTTCAGCTGTTGTCCTGAGAAATCCTTTTACACTTTCGCGTGGGCTATACCGATCTATTACGATTGTCGAACAACATCAGCGAAATCTTTCGACCATTTACGTCTGGCTCATTTCAAAGGTCCCCAAAATTTCAGCATAGGTCTGCTTCAAAGGAATCTCTATATTCCGTCCATAAAATTCGCTTTTCATTGCAGTTAATATCACTTTGCGGTGCTACCCCCAGGTACTAATGATGTAATCTCGTAGAATCCTTTTTCTTTCTTATTTTCTTGTTGACGCCGTTTTCAACAGTATTCACCACCGGAGGCGCTGCAACTCATTTTGCGCCAGGGGGCAGCGGGAATGATTGTGAGTGCGTGCGTACTATATCTAGCGCATGCGCTGTTGTACTTCCGATGCATATAAAGGTGCTGTCATTTGCGAGTGGAATCAGTTATCGGCGAGAGCAGCGTAGCTTTTCTCACCTGATGGTGGCTGCCAGGTGGACCGCTGAAGTATTGTGCTCAGATGACAGTTTGATCCGGCTGGAAAGCCGACAAGAATTTGAAAGAAAAGTGTCTTGACGGACGGACGGACGGAGAGAAAGAAGAAGATTCCATTTTTACCTATTGAGATATGCAACCCAAAAAAGTGTGGAAATTTCAGTTTTTTTCTTTAGACTGCCGTGAAGGCTGTTCTCGGAAATAGGGGCAAACTCAGAAAAATCATAAAGGAGGAATAATGGACTGATTAAACGAGTTTCCAGAAGTCCCACATTTTTTTCTAAAGAAGGAAAGGCCAAAAAAAAAAAAATATCAGCATCTGAAATGTGGTGATGCTAAGGAATGTTGAAGATTAGATTGACTAACCAATGAAGATGTACTGAACCGAACGAGAAATGAAATGTACGGCACAACTTAACTAAAAAGAGGGATCGATTGATAGCAGACTTTCTGAGACATCAACGACTAGATCGTTTGGAACCGGAGGAACGTATGGGGAGGGCTACAGAGGGACAAAAAAGGATCAACTTCTGTACGAACATTCAAACTGATGTGGGTTTCTTTAGTTTTACAAAAATCAAGAACCTGCACAGGAGAAGTGCATAAAACCAACATCAATGGTTCAAGTGGCTCTAAGCACTATGGGGCTTAACATCTGAGGTCATCAGTCCCCTAGACTTAGAACTACTTAAACCTAACTAACCTAAGGACAGCACACACATCCATGCCCGAGGCAGGATTCGAACCTGCGACCGTAGTAGCCGCCTGGTTCCGGACTGAAGCGCCTAGAACCACTCGACCACACCGGCCGGCCAACATAAATGGTGACGGTTTTGCCACTATTCTACGAAGAATACGTGACTTTACCTTGGGTTTCGATCGATACAGGTGTTACTCGTGTTAACTAGCTGATTTTTGCTGTATTGATTAAGCGATGGTCAGTGCCCAGTAGCCGCAGATGGGAGGAGAGCGCTGTTGGCGACGGAGCGGTACACAGCAGGCACGGTCCGGCGGTGGAGGACGTTATTGACGTGATTCGGCGTCTGTGATCCGAGTAGCCTCGCCGGCAATTCTGTAATATCGCCGGCAAACAGGGCGGCTTGTTTGTGTGGCCCATCCGATGCCGGGCGGCCTCCGGTAGCTGCAGAAGAGCGGGAGCTGACCCGCGCCCTCACCTCTCTCGTCTACCCTCGCTCCTCTTCTCACTGCCGCGCAGACATGTTTCTGTGTGACGGAGAGGATGGAACTCAGTCCAGACGTGACTGAGAGCACGCTGGATTCAGTAGACAAGAGAGAACTTGAAACATCCCCTTAGAAAAATCTGTGAATTACTGTGCTGATAAACCCCTTACGTTATTTGATTTTCAAACAGCTGAGTAAAACTGAACGTACTCAGACAGTTATCTATTTCCTTATTCTGATCATCACTAAACTGACACACAATATTTTTAGCGCAACGCAATCTGACTTTCAATAATCCCTACAAAAGAATGGCCCTCACTAACAATAACCTATACCTTTCATGAATCACTTACCTCACAAAAATCTTCTTTACTCGAACTACTACAACACAGCTAGCGCCAATACTGCCAGCTAAATAAAAGATTCTAACTACTGAAGTCACTTACTACTGATAGTCATAGCTAGCAAATGAAAGATTTTGATAAAGAACAAACAATGTATTTACCTTAATAGTGTTCAAAAGTCATATATATATATATATATATATATATATATATATATATATATATATATATATATATATATATGTATGTATGTATGTATGTGTGTGTGTGTGTGTGTGTGTGTGTGTGTGTGTGTTCATGACTTGCAGTCTTACAAATTTACTGTCTCTGATGGACACACGTTCCAGATCATCCGCTCTCAAAACTCCGCCATCTCTCTCCCCACATCCACCACTGCTGGCGGCTCACCTCCAAATATGCAACGCTACGGGCTGTTCACATCCAACTGCCCACTGCAATAGCGAATTTCCAACAATGCCAACCAGCCACAGACTGCACACAGCATAGTCAGTGATTTTCATACAGAGCGCTACGTGATGTTACCAACATAAAAACCTAAACAGCCTACTTACAAAGTAACGAGGAGAACACGGCAAGTGTCATAATGCGATTTCCCATATACTTCGTTCAGTGGAAGAGAAGTCAAAATGAGGGAACACGTGTTGCGGTATATACGTAGATACTCGATCGTTTCTGAGAAAATGACAGTCAAAGTATTGGACGCAACTTCAAGTTTTGCGCCCCGAGCGCGAAAGTAGGTTTTTGGTTTGTTTTATTTTTTCATTTATGTACCTACGTCCGTAGAATGGGACTACACGAGTTGTTTCATATCAAGTTAGGGTATACAAGGGCGTTATATTAATAGTAAAATTACAACTGGATCTCAAAATGTCATACTCTTATTTTATAATACATGTATGTTCGGTACTTTCAGCGTTCACAATCGTTTAAAAATTCATATTCTTGTATTTCATTCTTCTATCAGTTCTTACATTTTACTCTAGTCTTAATTCGTCAGGAAGATTCGGGCATACCCTCGGTTGACGCCGATAGTAGAAACATTCGACACACAGAGATTCCGAACACCATGGCCATTGCGCGAAGGTAGTTTGCTTCGTGTGCATCTCATTCGGGGAAAACGTCATTAACACTGCTAAAGATTTCTCGCGTTGGCAGTGATTTCGTGACAAACCACGCATGACAGATCACTTTTCCGAAAACTGGCACTTGCAGTTGATTATGAATCAAGATACACTACATGAATTTCACCTGAAACAATTTCAAATATTTTTCTAAATTCATTTGCCAGACATGCCCTTACTACACGAATAAGTACAACGTTATTTCAGTACAGACTGGAAAACATTCGTGAAGTAATCTCCTACGGATATCGGTAGGTGGATGAAGAACAAAAACAGAAATAATAATCAGGTTTCGAACAGAGGGCGCATAAGTCAGAAACCGCGACGCTAGCCACTGTTCCACTACGTCGGATGAACTATTTACTCGCCGAAAGGCGCATAAAACACCTCGAAAAGAAACGGTTGAGTATCTGTGTATACGCCGAGACACTTGTTCGCTCATATTGACCCCTGTTCCACTGAGAGAAGTTTCTTGGAAACAGGGTCGTGGCGCTTGCTGCATTCTCCTCGTAAGTGAAAGAAAGAACACCAATGATATCTGACATTGTAAAACTGGAGTACACGACCTACTTTGAAAAATATTTTTTATTCACAGTTGCCATGATCGAATTTGTGTACTTCGGGTTTAGACTCATCTAAGTCATGACCAGAACCAGCATGTTGCTACGACATTAACACGTCAAATAAATATCTAAGGCCTGTCGTGGTCACTTCAGATGAACTACATTGATTTCAAGTGACCACGATGGGCACTAGACAACTATTTGGCGTGGTACATTCACATCAAGATACTGGTTCTGATGACGGTTGGTTCAAATGGCTCTGAGCACTATGGGACTTAACATCTGAGGTCATCAGTCCCCTAGAACTTAGAACTACTTAAACCTAACTAACCTAAGGACACCACACACATTCATGCCCGAGGCAGGATTCGAACCTGCGACCGTAGTGGTCGCGCGGTTCCAAACTGAAGCGCCTAGAACTGCTCGGCCACAGCGGCCGGCTCTGATGATGGCTCAGAAGCAGTCAAAAGCAGTAACTTATCAAGTACGTAAATATGATTAAGATAAATCGAATAAAAAGATTGCTTGTGTAGACATTTTTCGTAGTTACTGTACCAATATTCATTTGTAAACTCAACGCCTTTTCTTCACGCAATATTAGTACTTAATATTCAACTCCGTTTCGCCTTCCACAAGTAAGACACGTTTAGATTTTTTTAGTTGTTTTTTCTCTATCCTGAAACAGTCTTTCTTCACAGGTGTTTGTAAGTAGAAAAGTGTCCACTTCGTTCTCCAAAATTCGACTTCAGCTCACATTTGTGTCAAAGTTCCTTTGCAAACGAACAGTTCTACCAGAAAATTTCGTTCCAGTTCTCGTGTTATCAATCAAAATTGGCTGCCACGTCACCAGCGAAGTGTCTCGCATCGTATAGCACACAAAACAAAGTTTGGTGAAAATGTCAAAATTCTGGAAAAAGAAAGAGAGGAGGGAAGATTGTTATTTAACGTCTCGTCGATGATGAAGTCATTAGAAACAGAGAACAAGCTCGGATTGTGGAAGGAAGAAATCGGCCGAATCCCATTCTTACGAATCACCCCGAGACGAATATATGTCGACCTGGGATGTTTCCGTTCAAAAAGGCCATAGCTAGTTTCCTCTGTTGTCCAGTGGGATCATCATCTCGGTTGTAATGACGTGGTTTTCAACTTTTTTTCTTGTTTTACTGATTTTTTTTTTTTGGTATATCGCTAATCTACGCTAATCAATGTATAAATGGCAGTAGTCCGATTTGCAACTAGAACCACTACCGCTTATCTCTTCTGGTATATAGTCAACAGAAAACCTTTTATAATGTTCTGAAAGTTAGAGTTTGACCACGCGCATGCAGAAGCAATGTTTCTTTTCTTTAAAAATAGTTTGCATCCGCTACATCACAAGAAGGCAACTGGTTCTTTGTGCTAGAAAGTTACAGATATTCTCTAAGGTAAAACAGTTTTATCGTACTATTAAGTAATTCAATACAGGCACTATGAATTTCTTGTTGACTTCGAACACAAGCGTATGATAGCTCCATCAACCTATGAATGCGGTAGTCCAGGTAAGGTGCTTTTTTGTATCGCTTTAACAGGGTTTCCTGTCGGCAAAATACGACAAGTAGGCGCCGATTTCCGAGAGCGGTGAAGCGTTTCACGTTAGATCACCCGTTGTTTCCTCTGTAATTGGTCGCTGGGACGGTGATCTCGTTAACTAAGAGCAGCAGGTCTGTTCCTCAGGAACATCAGCGTTCTTTACCCAGGCATGTGGCGCATCACGACTGAATGCAGTGAAAAGTATAGTCTGCTCCGTTGCAAAAGAGGGCGCAGCTACTGCATTGCTCTGGCACTTACAAGAGCTCCCTCGGTTCTTCTCTCGTAAACATATTTCCCATGCAGCGCAGGGATGCAAAATTGACCATTATTTGATGCGAAGCTTCGTGTCGTCATGGCACAGGAGGCGGAATATTTGCGTAGAGTCTAAATCGAATTCAGTAGAGACAGAGCACTCTTTTCTTTGAAAAATAACCGTGCATTCGACTCAAGCGCTTTGAGGGAATCATGGAACTGATAAATCAGATTGGCCAGCAGCTTTATTGGCCCGCAAAGAGGACACCGCCCATCACCCATTTCCGTAACGGCGTGCCTTAAACTAGGACTGGTCAATCAGTGTTCACAATCGAATGGGCTAGAGCACTGCTCGAACAATAATGTGACATTTGACTCACGTGCCGAGAAACTGAAAGCCCTAGCTCGGCTTAAATTTTAACGATTTCTTCAGACCACGAAGAAATAGCATTAAATCGTAACATTATATAAACTTCTGTTCTGTTTGAACAAATTCGCAGTTACGGCTGTTTTGGAGCCAAGTTGAAAGTCAAAGGTGAAAATGTTCTTCAGAAATACGATTTGACCCAGAATCCAATGCTAAAATGGTTACCAAGTGGGTTGCAAATGAGCGTTTAAAAACCTGTTCACATATTAGAATAACGAATAAAAAGTTACCAGCTTTCAAGCAGATTTAAAACAAAATATTAACGTTCAAACGAAACAAGGCAGAAAATTAATCAAGAACGCGCTAGCTGTAATTGCAATCCCGATAAAAAAATTGCAACATTCATTGAGGAGAGAGTACCAATAGAAGACGCTAGATGTCAGAGTGATCGAAAGCTGGAGTAGAACGGACATTTCTCGAACTGTGACTTGAACTGCCAGTGCCGTTCGAGTCGTGCTCAAGCACAGCACTATTTTACACATCCATGAGTTTTAATATCTGTGGCTACAGTCACGTCTGTCTGCACACATGTACACACACCGATAGTCTTTGACTCATTCAGAAAAACACCGTAACGCCGGCCGGTGTGGCCGAGCGGTTCTAGGCGCTACAGTCTGGAACCGAGTGAACGCTACGGTCGCAGGTTCGAATCCTGCCTCGGGCATGGATATGTGTGATGTCCTTAGGTTAGTTAGGTTTAAGTAGTTCTAAGTTCTAGGGGAATGGTGACCTCAGAAGTTAAGTCCCATAGTGCTCAATGCCAACCACCACACCGTAACAATATAAGTACAACAGGTAAGTGACGTATTATTTTCAGTTCCACCTCGGAAATATCGTCTAATACCATCCGTCTTCGTTCGTAAATATCTTTGATTATACGTCCCTTGTTCAACGACCTCGCAGATGTAGAAACCAACACTATTAAGAATGTCGGACACTGTACTGTAATGCACATCGCGTTTCTTTGAGCGAGCGCATCGGTTAGAAACGTAAACGAACTAACCGAAACCGGTCTCCGACCGTGCTGTTATGAATACTTCCACTTATTTTCTTGGTATCTGGACGGGAGCAAATGAGAGGTGTGATAATCAACTGCGGACGGCCCGTCCGCTTGTAGCTGTGGAGGAAGCAATTTTTCTTCGGCGCTGGTGTCGATGAAACACCTGCAGAGAGCGAAAGAGATAGAGAGAGAGAGAGAGAGAGAGAGAGAGAGAGAGAGAGAAAGAGGGGGGGGGGGGGAGAGTGAAAGAGAGAAGGAATGAATAGCAAAAGCGACTGCCTGAAACCTGTGTAGACGGAATCCTGTTTCACACCACGAAAATTAATACTGCTGCCGTGCCGATAGAATCTGAGGAATTTAATTTGCCTTGCTAGTTGAATAAATTGTGCTGTGTGTGTGTGTGTGTGTGTGTGTGTGTGTGTGTGTGTGTGTGTGTGTGTATGTGTGTGTGTGTGGTGGGAATAGCTGCTTGTTACAGAAAATGAAAGCTGATGGAGGTATGGATAATCCTCGCGTGTTGTCCATCATACAAAGCTAGGTATGGTAGTATTAATGGCGCAGTTGTTTTATTTAAGATGTTGATAGCTCAACGCCGACATATTTAGCTCTGTGTTTAACGAAGACTGTAGTCAGTAGACGCTCCTGATTTCTGTTTCAGGCGCTTTTGCATTGAGAACTGTTTTGATAAAGAAAAATAGTGTTTTAAGGCTTATACATAATGGATCTTTAATTTATATCTAAACGTGGAGAAACACCAGTTGAGTGACGCAGCTTTTGATTAGAGACACCATTCATGTGCTTTGATCCATGGCGTCAAAGTGGAGGGCGAAAACCACTCGCCGTGGTCCAGTAAGCACAGAGTACGCTCCATAACAAGAAGTACAGTTATTCTCATGACATCGCATTCGTCGGCTTCGCTAATTGATAACCCATCTGTCATTTCATCTCTAGACCTGTGGTGCTTTACCGATGTGTCCATCACGATAATCCACATTGTAACATATTACAGAAAAGCAAATAAATTTCATGTACATCTACATGATTATTCAGAAATTCACAATTAAGTGCCTAACAGAGGATTCATTGAACCACCTTCAAAAAGTTACTTCTGTAGCGTTCCACTCTCGAACAGTGCGTGGGGAAAACGGACACTTAAATCTTCCCGTGCGAGCTCTGATTTCTCTTATTTTATTGTGGTGGTCGTTTCTCCTTCGCCGGCCGGAGTGGCCGTGCGGTTCTAGGCGCTACAGTCTGGAACCGCGAGACCGCTAAGGTCGCAGGTTCGATTCCTGCCTCGGGCATGGATGTGTGTGATATCCTTAGGTTAGTTAGGTTTAAGTAGTTCTAAGTTCTAGGGGATTGATGACCTCAGAAGTTGAGTCCCATAGTGCTCAGAGCCTTTTGAACCATTTCTCCCTATGTAGATAGGCGCCAACAAAATATTTTCACATTCTGAGGAGAAAATTGGATTTAAAATTTCGTGAGGAGTTCCTGCCGCAGTGAGAAACGCCTTTGTTTTGATGACTCAGTCTAATTCGTGTACCATATCCGATGTCCTCCGCCGATCCTATCTGATGTACCGCACAACAGTTTTCCAGAAGACGGCGGACAAGCGTAGTGTAAGCAGTCTCTTTAATACACTTGTTACATTTTCTAAGTGTTCTGCCAATAAATCGCAGTCTTTGATTTCCTTTCCCCACAACATTATCTGTATGATCGTTCCAATTTTATTCGTAACTGTAGTCCCTAAGTATTTAGCTGAATTTACGCGTTTTAGATTTTTGTGATTTATCGTGTAACTGAAATTTAGCGGATTCTTTTTAGCGTTCTATGGATGACTTCACAGTTTCATGATTTAGAGTCAATTGCAACTTTTTGCACCATATAGATATCTTGTCTAAATCATTTTATAGTTCGCGATGACCATCTGATGACTACAGTAGCTCTGTTTGCACACGCCACAATATCATTATGTCACGGGTCAAGCACAAAGTCAGGATAGTTTCAGGACACGTTAGATGTGAGTAAATCAGACGTCCATTGACTGGAGAGTTAGAAAATAGCTGTATTGGGGTCTATATCCTTCTCTGGACGAGATTTCTGCATTAAACAGATGGAAGAAATGGAGTCCGTAATGGACTGTAATACTTCCCAGACGTTAGGGGTCAGTTACTGAGACGCAGGCAGAATTTATCGAAGGATTGCATACAGATCCGAAGCACAGTAAACGTGTTGGTATACAGTAAAGTTGCGTGCATGACCGGGTGTTTCAAACAGGACTTTACAACTTCGAAACTTCGTACAAATTAATTCATTGTACGTACACAGGTGATTGTAGCGTCAATTTGTAGGGAAATACATAAAGTTTCGTCTCGCGTAGTTCGCTAGTGCCGAATCATATCGCAAGGAGCGCTAGTGGCGGTTGCGTTAAAGATGGCTGCCTTCACTGGACCCGAGCGTGCTAGCTGTGTTGTGTGTTTTGGTTTGAAGAATCGAAGTCTGCGACTAAAGTTCAGCGTAATTTCCGTACCATATACACTAAAGATCCGCCTAGCAGGCCAACAATTTATGAGTGGCATAAATGTTTCGTAGAAACAGGGTGGGAAATCATCAGGTCGTCCAAGCACAACTGACGAAGTCGTTGAGCGGGTGAGACAACGTTTTGTCGGCACGCCTACGAAATCGACCCGGCGTGCATCCCGCGAACTTCAAATTCCACATACGGCTGTTTGGCATGTGTTCGCATTTGAAACAGTACATATCGACGATCGTACAAGCAATAGAAGACACTGATGAAATTGCTCACAACAACTTCTGTGCGGATATGTTAAATCGATTGCATGAGGATGAACATTTCTTGGGCAAAATCATATTTTCCGACGAGTCGACTTTTCAAGTTCAATATACATAACTGTAGGATTTGGGGCATTGAAAATCTACATCAAACATTGCATCATGTTCGTGATACCCCTAGACTGAACATTTTTTGAGCATTGAGCAAGAACAAAGTGAGAGAACCATCAACGGGATAATATGTCTGGATATGTAACGACAATATTTGATACCACAGATCGATGAGGATGGCCGAACGGCTCTAGGCGCTACAGTCTGGAACCGAGCGACCGCTATGGTCGCAGGTTCGAATCCTGCCTCAGGCATGGATGTGGGTGATGTCCTTAGTTAGGTCTAAGTAGTTCTACGTTCTAGGGGACTGACGACCTCAGAAGTTAAGTCCCATAGTGCTCAGAGCCATCGATGAGGAAGACCAAGAACGAAATGTTTACTTCATGGAAGATGGTGCACCACCCCACTACCTGGCGTACGTACGGGATTTTCTCAGTGACCGCTTTCCATGTCAATGGATTAGCCGTGTTGCACCAAGTGTATGGCCCCACGTTCCCCAGCCCTTTTTAAGGAGGATTCATCAAGGATATCGTGTTTGTACACTCTGTGCCGGCTCCTCTACAAGAACTTACGCCACCACTGAGCAAGTTACACCTGCAATGCTACAGTGAGTTTGGGAAGAAACTGATGTTTGATGGGATTTGTGCAGATTAACAAACGGAAGCCACATACAACATCTTTATTTTAAGTTAAAAAACCACTTGATGTATTTCCCTTCAAAACAACACCAAACCCAGTTCAATATCTTCCTTCGATAAATTTATAGGAATTTTTAAAGTTGTAAATTCTTTTGCGACACCCTGTATTTACGAAATTCGCCATCGTGCCGTGGAACCGTCGTATAACAACGTGGCAGCACGCTACTGCACTCGTGTAAATGCAGATGAGCTGAGCCATGCGTCGAGGAGCGCACAGGAACGCAGAGACGGGTGGTGACGCGCGGCGCGCCTCGGCGGGCTGGGACCTCACGCCCCGCGAATTAAACGCCGGAAGCGGCCGTGCGGCACGGCAGGCCAGCTAATGCGTACACGCGCCCTGCACGCATCGGTGCGCCGCCTTCCGCAGCACTCCGAGCTCTGCTCCCACCTGTCGACAGCAGCAGCGGGTTCACCGCCCGCTGCCAGCAGACTCAATCGTCCACGCACACGAGGAACACTCTGTAATGTAGTAGGATGAGCACACGGGTGTTTCCTCTCTTAATGACGAATTAAATTGTTTAAAACAATTCTTATACTAGGCGGGCGTGGACGATTTTTCAGTCGGCCACCCACAAAATCGTTTCGTTATTACATTGGTTTGGACAGAACTACGCCCATGGGCGATTAATAATCGATGGATGCAATAAATCTCAAGCAAGACACAAAATTACCGGCAGTCGTCATCGTGCATTCTTCTGCATATCTATCCACGCGTATGTTGGTTTTAGTCCGCCGACTGATTTACGCTCTCTAGTACCAGTGAACTCACTCTGTCTTCAGGCCACGAGTGGCTTACCGGGACCATCCGACCGCCGTATCATCCTCAGTGGAGGATGCGGATAGGAGGGGCGTGGGGTCAGCAAACGGCACTCCCGGTCGTTAGAATGGTATTCTTGACCGAAGTCGCTACTATTCGGTCGAGTAGCTCCTGAATTGGCATCACGAGGTTGCGTGCACCCCGAAAAATGGCAATAGTGCATGGCGGCCTGGATGGTCACCCATCCAAGTGCCGACCACGCCCGACAGCGCTTAACTTCGGTGATCTCACGGGAACCGGTGTAATCTCTGTGGCAAGGCCGTCTAGTGCCAGTGCAAAAATGAAAAATATAGAATTAGCTAAAGAAAATTAAAAAAACTAACACGTATGGCTCTTTTCTGTGGCACTAATGGAACGCTTAGCCGAAAGAGGGGAAATAAGAGTACAAGATAACTCAGGACAGTGGGAAGTGCAGAGCGTCCATTTGATATCTTTCGTAAAATAGGCATATCAAAGAAGAAGACCTAATATTTTATCAGTTATTTCGTCTGTCTCCATGTTGTAAGTAGAGTGCAAACATTTTTTACCTCCTTTTCAGCTTAACTGCAGTTTTCAATAACTACCCGTCTCGTATTAAGTGTCGAACAATTGTATCTCTTCGAATCGTTAAGTTCTCTATTAGATAAATGGAGAATCGTTGACATATTGCAAGACGTCTTCGTTCCTTACTTGATGAATCAATCAGATCGTCACGTCTCATTTAACACCACATTTCAAAAGGTTTGTAATCGTTTTATGTATCTCTTCCGCACTGTCCAATACACAGATCACAGTTCTCGCTCCATTTACAAAAAATTCTTTGCCGGATAATTTCCAGTACTATATTGCAGTGCCTGTGATTTTATTGAGTACTCTGCACTGTCCTTCAGAGATGCATGCATGTGTGGAGAACATTCCATTGTCCGTCATAAAAACGCAGGCACTTCAATATAATATTTCGTGCCAAGGCAAGGCCGCGACAATAATGATAAGTCTCTCCCTCTACAAAGTGAGCGACTACAGGACGTAGACACACGGTGACATGTGGAAGTTGGCGCCAGTGCTGGAGTTGTGCACGGATGGCCGAGGAGTCAACCTAACAGGCACCGTGATCGACGAAGTGGCGCCACAATCACTGCACTCTCCAATCCCTATGGATCCTATTTCGCCGCCATTCAGTCACATTAGGACGTTCCTCGCGGGCTGTAGTTATTTGCTGGACGACCTGCGTTCTACACAACAGCCAAAGGAGGAGGACTATTACCACCAATTACAAAGACACCAAAACGCCAACGTGGTTCAACGACGCTATCCTGCCGTACGACGGAGGAGAGAATGGCGTGTGATTCATCTATCTTTTCTCCCATGGTAGTGCGGGTTTCGTGGTACGTGATAGTGAATGACAAATTGACTGATCGCCAATGACTGCACTGGTCGACGCGCCTTTGAGTCCACTTTGCGCAGTAACTGATTCTGACGCACATCAGCTGACATGTGATATGGCGGCAGCATGTTGGGTACTCACACAACAAAGTTAGCCCTACTCTTCCGATGGCCACCTACGCCAGTTGATTCGAAGATCTATTCCATCCAGATGGTGTCTACTTCCCAGGACAAATGCAGTCAACTGGATTAAAGGAATGGCGCCCTACTATTTCTTCCACGACGATGATAAAGAGGTCATAGATTATTGGTCCTTCCTGCTGGACAAACACACGGACTTACAGTGCCGGCAGAAATACCGCTCCTGTTTCGCCAACTATTTGGGTTCATTGTTCATTTCCCGTTTAGGTAGGGTGGACCAGGTGCGAGAAGAGATAGATGACAATGATCCACATTTCAAGATTGATTTCAACCTGAGAACACAGGGACAGTTCTCTGTGCTCATCTGTTGTAAAATTTTCTTCGCCTATTTAGCATGGTCTTTATTTTTTAATTAAAAGAAAAACGAATAAATTACAAAAAGAAAGAAGAGCCCTTGATACCCCGCCCCCTCCCCTTCGATCGCTGTTCCAGACCAGTGAGCAGGTCGACTCAGTGTCCAGGCCTCGGGTGGCCCTCTCTGTTGCCAAGTTCCATGGCCCCTCCCAAAAAAATGGGGATGGCGGCTAAAGCGACCTCTCACGTAAAGCTTCAATCCCGTCTCCAGCCATCCTGATTTAGGTTTTCCGTGATTTCCCTAAATCGTTTCAGGCAAATGACGGGATGGTTCCTTTGAAAGGGCACGGCCGATTTCCTTCCCAATCCATCCCTAACCCGAGCTTCCGCTCCGTCTCTAATGACCTCGTTGTCGACGGGACGTTAAACTCTAACCACCACCACCATCTCACGTAAAGCGAGAAATACTGGTTCGAGTCCTGGTCCGGCACAAATTTTCATCGTCTCCAATACATTGAGTAGCTGAAGTCTGATAATATTCACAATTGCCAACACATTTCCATTACCAGACGTGTGAAGTGGACAGAGCGAAAAATTGGCCATGCGTGCACATCTGCAGTTAAAGTCGATTGCGAAATGTGGAGGGAACAGCCTACCAATAGAAACCGTCGCATTTTGAAATTAATTTAGGTAGAAGACAATTTCCAGATACTTTTGTGACTGTTTATCCGCGCTGTGTCTTCGCTTTACTCTCGAGACTTCTGTGTTAGCATGTCAGCTTCACCGGAATCTTTTCACGAAGTCTGAACCTTTAGAGATAAGTAACGCTAAGATAGAGATCTAATATTTGGCAGACTCTACTACACTATAGTTTGCCATCCACAGCTTGAGTCCTTCAGCGAAGATGGGCTTTTTCTGGTATAGCGGTGTGGTCAGGCTTTATTTCGGCACGGTGCAGCAGCTCTTGAAAGGGGAACACAGAGAGGCATTTTACAGGCACGCGGGGGTGAGCATGGAGTGCCTGCGGAATGTACACACATCCGCCGCTGCTCGTCTTGCGACCCTCGTGGTCGACCCCCCACGCTACCCTGGTCAGCCTCTGAACCTCCCTCTGGAATTTAAAAAAAAAGGAAGTGGGTAAATACAAAGGAGATAGGAGGAGGGGAGGTGAATAAACCATTAGGAGGTAGCGGGACATGTCAAACAAGGCGCTACAGCCATTTACTGCAGCAACAGCCATTTTAATTTGGGGGAGCGGCGCGGTGCAGCGGCACATGAAATACGCACTTGCCCCTCGGCTGACCCTCCCTCGCGGAGGGCGAGATGGCAGGCGCCGCCTGCCGCCGCTGATAATGCCGGCCACCCCCTCCTTCCCCCACACCCCAACCCTAAAAAATGATCGCAGCCTCGGGCGCCCGGCTGTCTGTGAACTACAGGCCAGGGGACCGGTTCTGCTCCGCCACGGGCCTGCAGCATATCATGTGAGCGGCACAATGTGGATCTAAGGCTGCTAGGATGTTCTTTACTTAAAGCTACGTCTAGGGAATTCTCCTTGCGTAAGTGTGAAGCACACGGGTTGGGGCCGGCCGTGGTGGCCGGGCGATTCTAGGCGCGTCAGTCCGGAACCGCGCGACTGCTACGGTCGCAGGTTCGAATCCTGCCTCGGGCATGGATGTGTGTGATGTCCTAAGCTTAGTTAGGTTTAAGTAGTTCTAAGTTCTAGCGGACTGATGACCTCAGACGTTAAGTCCCATAGTGCTCAGAGCCATTTGAACCATTTTTGAACACGGGTTGGACAGAAGTATGGGAACACATACAGAAATGCATGTTTGAACATAAATGCAAGTGCTAGCCAAGCCCGTTGTATTTGATCAAGAAGGCCAGCTGCGCAATGTTCTCAGTACGTTGTAAGTGTCAGCCGTGGTCAGAATAGTATTCTGTGTAACTGTGAGCGCATTATATGGGAGCTGCGTGATTTCAAAGTGGGAGAATTGTTGGTATTGTTATGGTGGGTGCTTCTATATCTAGTGAAGGCGAAGTGTACGTTGTTCCACGAGGTGCCGTATCGAAGATTTATATCACATATAGGGAAAACGGTGAAACATCATTCGCTATGTCGCAAAATGGTTCAAATGGCTCTGAGCACTATGGGACTCAACTTCTGAGGTCATCAGTCCCCTAGAACTTAGAATTACTTAAACCTAGCCGGCCGAAGTGGCCGTGCAGTTAAAGGCGCTGCAGTCTGGAACCGCAAGACCGCTACGGTCGCAGGTTCGAATCCTGCCTCGGGCATGGATGTTTGTGATGTCCTTAGGTTAGTTAGGTTTAACTAGTTCTAAGTTCTAGGGGACTAATGACCTCAGCAGTTGAGTCCCATAGTGCTCAGAGCCATTACTTAAACCTAACTAACCTAAGGACATCACACACATCCATGCCCGAGGCAGGATTCGAACCTGCGACCGTAGCGGTCACTCGGTTCCAGACTGAAGCGCCTAGAACCGCACGGCCACACCGGCTGACGTTACGTCGCAACGCGGACATAAGTGTATGCTGACTGACCGTGACGGACGGTCCTTGAAGACGAATTTGACAGCTGCAGCGACACCGCAGAACTGAATTCCGCACTTGCGAAGCCTGTCAGTGGCAAAAAGCACGAAGGGATCACAACATCCTCACTCCCATCTTCTCATATCCCCTCCCATCCCCATCTAGATATTAGCGGGAAAAGTATCAGTCAGCCGTTTTCTACACAGTGTGGTATATTGTTTATTTAAACAATCTGAGTTCTCATTGATTGAGCGTTATACAGTAGCTCCATGCAGTTTCGTCAATAACTGCTAGATGAGAAGTGGATATTTTCGCTGTTAGGCCAGCTCGAGCCAGTATAGACAATAGCCCTATCGGGGAAGGATGGGGAATGACGCACTTGCGAACGCTGTCAGCAGCAAAAACCACGAAGAGAGCTCCTTAAGCACGGAATTGCTGGGTGAACTGGGATTACAAATCCATTCATCAGTGATGCAAATGATCGTAACGGGAAAACTTAGTGCTGAAACCATAAAATCTGGATTACGGAGCAATGGGAGAAAATCGTTGAGTCGGATGAGTGTTGTCTGGTGAGTTGTTGGGCGAGGCGGCCGCGTCATCACGACATGGTCACGCAAACCTGTCCAATCTCCCGCGTACCGGCCGACCGCACACAATTCTTGTGGCGACGAACACGCTGAAGTCCAACTCTTGTTGTGTTGGACTTCAGCGTGTTCGTCGCCACAAAAAGGCAAACGAATTTCTCCATGATATCGCAAAGTTTCACACGACTCTGTGCACCCGAGTGGAGCTCAAAACACTTCATTGGACTGTTCTTCCTCCTCCATCACACAGACCGCATCTCATAGAATGCGTTCCGCGGGAAGTGGTACGATTGTGGTGGGGAGATTATTGATGCAGCAAGACGTCGACCAGTAGGGTGGTCCCAAGCGGACGTACAAGCCTCCTGGTAAGACGTCGTGTTGTGTACATAGTTCCGCGTAGTCAGCGCGTACACAACTTTCCCACTAGAGCGCGCCCCGCTAAGCACAACAGCGCAGGCGCAGCGCTCGTCCGTCTCCGCACTACGAGATGGCGCTGCCTTAGAGACGGACCAAATTCTGCTTACGCCGATCCGCGTATTAATATGTAACGCAGCCAATGAGAATACTGCTAACGTAGAATCTTTTCTCCTGGCGGATCACACTCGCGCAGTGATACCTGAAAGTGCGAGGTATTATAACGAGTGTACAGACCTCCGATTAGTCAATCTGTACGAGTCTGCATTTGTCTGTACCAGTCTATAGTCAAGTTTCAGTCTGCGCCTAATAAGATTATCATATTCCTGTACATAGCCACGAAGAGAAATGTATAGACACTTTGTCAAGTATCAGAGATACGTGAGAATAAGATTAACGCACCGAGACCAAAGTAACTTCAGATTGTCAATTGTAAACAGCATCCAGAATCAAGTTACATAATGTCTATGCTTTTTATTATTTTAATAAATCTGTGTGAAAATTGATCAACTTCTGTTTAAAGTTGGTCACCGTCAATCTGCTACTCTAAGCGTGCAAGTGGCATTTCTATCGTCTGACCTAACGGCAGAAGATAAACACGCCACGATAAGACCACGAGACATATTGCTGACACTCGCCTACTTCGTTAGAGCGACAAGTCAAATAATCTGATGGTGTGTGTACCGAAGGTCTTACAGTACGCACACCACACGTCGTAAGGCCGTCGCATATAGGGTTTTGTAGCCCTAAGAGCGGGGACTAACATGGTATAATGGCATCCTGAATAAAACCACTCCTCCTTGAAAAAAGTGGTACATTACTTGATGAACGCCTCTTGTAGTAAAGCAAGGAACCGGTCGCAGAGAGGATGCGCGTCTGCCTATCATAGTTCAGCGACGCTGGAAAATGGGTCCGACCTCGGCTGTTCCCGTCTCTGCTGACGTCAATGTTGCCGTAGGTTAAACATCCAGACGACCGCCGCATCGCTTCTAATTGCTATTATTGCCGGGGAGCGCTGTGTAAACTGAACGTTCACTAATCGAGTAGACGCGTCAGAAAGGATGAGCCGTTCGTTACCATTTAGGCGGAGTGATAGGAGGTGACGGTATTCCAGGAAGGCGTCGCCGGGGCAGATAAATCATGCGGCTCGGGATGCCCGGTCTCACGCTTCGTTAAGCGCAGTTAGCCGGCGGCGGAATTACGGCGGCCGTCCGGATAGCAATTAGCCTGTCCGCGCCCGCTACTGGGCGGAGCGCCCCGCTCTGACGTCAATGCACTCGGCGCTGCTACACTGTGATGTACGGCGCCTCGCCTCGCGCTGGGAACTGCGGCTTGGCGGCGTATGTCTGCGTCTTGCAAAAAGGGGCGTTATGTGTAAAGCAGATTACGGTTAAACGTCCATTCAGCGAGGAGGTCACTACGCTCGGTCTGGGACAGGATGGGCGGTGTGCTTCCATAGTAACTATCCCGATGTTTATGTTAACCCAGTTCTAAGCAAAGAAGGGAAAGCAGAAAGGTGGAAGGAGTATATAGAGGGTCTATACAAGGGTGATGTTCTTGAGGACAATATTATGGAAATGGAAGAGGATGTAGATGAAAATGAAATGGGAAATATGATACTGCGTGAGGAGTTTGACAGAACACTGAAAGACCCGAGCCGCAACAAAGCTCCGGGAGTAGACTACATTCCATTAGAACAACTGACAGCCATGGGAGAGACAGTGCTGACGAAACTCTACCATCTGGTGAGCAAGATGTATGAGACGGGCGAAATACCCTCAGACTTCAAGAAGAATATAATAATTCCAATCCCAAAGAAAGCAGGTGTTGACAGATGTGAAAATTGCCGAACTATCAGTTTAACAAGCCACGGCTGCAAAATACTAACACGAACTCTTTACTGATGAATGGAAAATTTGGTAGAAGCCGACCTCGGGGAAGATCAGTTTGGATTCCGTAGACATGTTGGAACACGTGAGGCAATACTTGACCCTACGACTTATCTTAGAAGCTAGATTAATTAAAGGCAAACCTACGTTTCTAGCATTTGTAGACTTAGAGAAAGCTTTTGACAATGTTGACTGGAACACTCTCTTTCAAATTCTGAAGGTGGCAGGGATAAAATACAGGGAGCGAAAAGCTATTTACAATTTGTACAGAAACCAGATGGCAGTTATAAGAGTTGAGGGACATCAAAGGGAAGCAGTGGTTGGGAAGAGAGTGAGACAGGGTTGTAGCCTCTCCCCGATGTTGTTCAATCTGTATATTGAGCAAGCACTAAAGGAAACAAAAGAAAAATTCGGAGTAGGTATTAAAATCCATGGAGAAGAAATAAAAACTTTAAGGTTCGCCGATGACATTGTAATTCTGTTGGAGACAGCAAAGGACTTGGAAGAGTAGTTGAACGGAATGGATAGTGTCTTGAAAGAAGCATATAAGATGCACATCAACAAAAGCAAAACAAGGATAATGGAATGTAGTCGAATTAAGTCGGGTGAGAGGATATAAAATGTAGACTGGCAATGGCAAGGAAATCGTTTCTGAAGAAAAGAAATTTGTTAACATCGAGTATAGATTTAAGTGTTAGGAAGTCGTTTCTGAAAGTATTTGTATGGAGTGTAGGCATGTATGGAAGTGAAACGTGGACGATAAATAGTTTGGACAAGAAGAGAATAGAAGCTTTCGAAATGTGGTGCTACAGAAGAATGCTGAAGATTACATGGGTAGATCACATAACTACTGAGGAGGTATTGAATAGAATTGGAGACAAGAGGAGTTTGTGGCACAACTTGACTAGAAGAAGGGATCGGTTGGAAGGACATGTTCTGAGGCATCAAGGGATCACCAATATAGTATTGGAGGACAGCGTGGAGGGTAAAACTCGTAGAGGGAGACCAAGAGATGAACACACCAAACAGATTCAGAAGGATGTAGGTTGCAGTAGGTACTGGGAGATGAAGGAGCTTGCACAGGATAAGTAGCATGGAGAGCTACATCAAACCAGTCTCAGGATTGAAGACCACAACAACAACATGTTAACCCTAGGAAGCCCAAGCCTTTTTTTCTAACTTGGATGCCTAAGGGGGGGTTCGGCGAGCCCACAGGTATTATATAGGTTTACTGACGAAAAATTACAACTTTCAAAATGATTTATGTATTTTAACTAAGGCATCGGTTTATAAATGTTGTTAATTGTTATAAATATTGGACTGAGTGAATAAAAAATTAACATATAACAATACAAAATACAGATGTGTTCATATACAACAGACTACTCTGAGTCCTCAACTTCAAGGCAAGAGAGACACTTCACAATTTTTTTCTGAATGTGTGTTACCCATGTGTTTATAACAACTGTCCACAATACTGTTTTGGTTTACTTAGATTGCTGTAATTCTGCTTCTTTGTTTAGCTTTTCTTACACAAACATGGCGCCGACCTTTCCCTACAGGAGGCTGACGTGCTTCTGTTGTCACTTGTTTGATTTTCTTTTGCAGAATAGTCTCCATTGATTGAACAATTTGGTTAGATAACTCTCTTGCATTGGCACTTCTTTCTTCTACCTGCAATTTCACTAGTTCCATCCCAGCTTGCAGAAGATAAAGTTCCCGTTTGTTGTGTTTCTCTTCATTCCATCTTGGATGTTGCTGGATGAATATGGTGGTTGCATTGATAGCACAAATGTCGTTGAGAGAGTAAAATACAGATAGGGGCCATTCTTTGTTCCCCTCTTGTAGGTGTACATACGCGCCATTTGATCAATGGTATCAATTCCACCTTTAGTGGAATTATAATACGCATTTATCTCAGTTTTATTCTTCTCTCCTCCAACAGTGCCTTTATCTTGGAGCATTGTTGATAATATCAGTACGTTCGTACTTGGTTTCATTCTTGCTGTGTAGGACACGAAAGTTACTGGGGCCCTCCGTGTTGGGAACTGCACTAACTCACTGCAAGTTTACAAGATAAATAACAGCTGACAGACATCAACAATCACTTCCTCTGAAAGTAACCGATTGTTGTGAATATCAGGAATACCAACCAACAAGAAACTAACTTGCATTGTTGTGGAGATGAGAAATACGAAATCCTACTAAGGGAAATTTTCTATAGCATGGAAGCCTAAGGGGGGGGGGGTTGTTGGACCCATAATAAGTTTGTTTATTTTTTCTTTCAAAGCAGGAATTTTCTATAAAATATATTGACCCTAAAGTTTCATAAAATAGCCAACAAACAATAACTCAAAGGGAATATGTAGTATGAAAGTTACTTGGGCAAACGCAGGGGACATAAAAAAATTGTGGGTTCAACGAACCCTCCCCCCCCCCCCCCCTTAGGCGTCCTAGGGTTAATCAACCAGCCGCTGTGACCGACCGGTTCTGGCCTCATCAGTGCGGAACCGCGCGACCGCTACGGTCGCAGGTTCGAATCTTGCCTCGGGCATGGATATGTGTGATGTCCTTAAGTTAGTTAGTTTTAAGTAGTTCTAAGTTCTGCTGCCCTCAGATATTAAGTCCCATGGCGCTCAGAGCCATTTGATTTGGGAGGTGAGAAAACTTGGATTTCATGCTCGAGCGCCTGCTCATAAGCCACACATCACACCGGTAAATGCCAAACGACGCCTCGCTTGGTGTAAGGAGCGCAAACATAGGATAAATTAAACAGTGGAGTGACGAATCACGGTACACAATGTGCCGGTCCGATGGCAGGGTGTGGGTATGGCGAGTGCCTGGTGAACGTCATCTGCCAGCGTGTGTAGTGCCAACAGTAAAATTCGGAGGCGGTGGTGTTATGGTGTGGTCGTGCTTTTCATGCACCCCTTGTTGTTTTGCGTGGCACCATCACATCACAATCCTGCACTGATGTTCGAAGCACTTTGTTTGCTTCCCCCTGTTGAAGAGCAATTCGGGGTATGGCGATTGCATCTTACAACGCGGTCGCGGTCGAGCAGCTGTTCCTAATGCACGGCCTGTGGCGAAGTGGTTATACGACAGTAACATCCCTGTAATGGACTGGCCTGCACAGAGTCCTCAGCTGAATCCTATAGAACACCTTTGGGATGTTTTGGAACGCCGACTTCGTGCCAGGCCTCACCAACCGACATTGATGCCTCTCTTCAGTGCAGCACTCCGTGAAGAATGGGCTGCCATTCCCCAAGAAACCTTCCAGCACCTGACTGAACGTATGCCTGCAATAGTGGAAGCTGTCATGAGCGCTAAGGGTGGGCCAACACCATACTTAATTCCAGCATTATTGATGGAGGGCGCCACGAACTTTAAAAGTCATTTTCAGCCAGGTGTGCGGATACTTTTGATCACATAGCATAGGTTTTTGCATATAATTATGTTATTTAGTTTTCTTGTATTTCACCATTCCGTTTTTCTTTATTTTCAGATAAATGGTCTCCCTCTACGATTTTTACCCTCCACGCTGCCCTCCAATACTAAACTGGTGATCCCTTGATGCCTCAGAACATGTCCTTCCAACCGATCCCTTCTTCTATTCAAGTTGTGCCACAAACTTCTCTTCTCCCCAATCCTATTCAATACTTCCTCATTAGTTATGTGATCTACCCATCTAATCTTCAGCGTTCTTCTGTAGCACCACATTTCGAAAGCTTCTATTCTCTCCTTGTCCAAATTATTTATCGTCCACGTTTCACTTCCATACATGGCTACACTCCATACAAATACTTTCAGAAACGACTTCCTGACACTTAAACCTATACTCGATAACAAATTTTTCTTCTTCAGAAACGCTTTCCTTGCCATTGCCAGTCTACATTTTATATCCTCTCTACTTCGACCATCATCAGTTATTTTGCTCCCCAAATAGCAGAACACCTTTACTACTTTAAGTGTCTCATTTCCTAATCTAATTCCCTCAGCATCACCCGACTTAATTCGACTACATTCCATTATCCTTGTTTTGCTTTTGTTGATGTTCATCTTATATGCTCCTTTCAAGACACTATCCAGATATCATTTTTGTGAGCTGAGGTGAAATGTGTAATTAAGAAACACACGAGATGGTTCTTGTGTTTCCCTGAGGCAGTATGCGTAGATTGTATAAATTCCAGTCTTTCACTACAAGTTCTAACAATTCTGGCGCGATAGCGAAAATGTTATCCGGTTGATCACCGTCGGTTATATACAATGCTTGAAAAGTAACAATCAGTTAATGAGGATTACAAAGCAGAAATTTGAACAAAAACACGCCTCGCTTCGTCTGTCCCTCGGCCCCTTCACCCCCACCACCATCGTCACCCCCCCCCCCCTCCCACCCTCTCCAGTCATTTCTACCTTTCCCTTTGCTCTACAGCATGGAATGGTATTGCAATCATGTACTTCATGTTAGTGCGGCTGTGCATTCGTAGCATGCGTCGCCGACTGCATTTCTACCAGTGGATGCAGCAGCATACGACCCTTATTTGTTTAAACAAGATTCTCGCTATGCACGAGGCTGTGTTAATCTAAATTACGATTTCATGTCTGAATCGACGTCAGTCCTTGTTGTGGATTGGCAGGAGACCAACCAACTAAATTGAGAGGAAGCCCAAAGGCACGCGTTTAAGCTCACGCAGGCTGGCGTGAGGTCTGGAACAGGACAAGGAAATTATAACTTAGAAAAAAAGGAGGTAACTGGTAGAATACTTAACTTTAATCCATTAATGTTGAACGTAGCTCTTGTCTGTACATTCTTCACAATATCAATAGCAACTGATAATGGCGCCTTGCTAGGTCGTAGCAAATGACGTAGCTGAAGGCTATGCTAACTATCGTCTCGGCAAATGAGAACGTATTTTGTCAGTGAACCATAGCTAGCAAAGTCGGTTGTACAACTGGGGCGAGTGCTAGGAAGTCTTTCTAGACCTGCCGTGTGGCGGCGCTCGGTCTGCGATCACTGATAGTGGCGACACGCGGGTCCGACGTATACTAATGGACCGCGGCCGATTTAAAGGCTACCATCTTGGAAGTGTGGTGTCTGGCGGTGACACCACAGTCCTCATGCAGTGAACAGGACTGCAGGGAGACAGTGTTACTGGATACTCAAGAATATGGGTTTCTGGTGTCATCTAAAATCGCTTTCCCTTCCTGTGAGGTATCACCTTATTTAGTGAATTTCCGTTCTATCGTCAAGGGATTCAGTGTGATAACATTTTAAAGGCTGTGTGTATGTAATAAGTTTCCTGAACACATGTATTGAAAGGTAAGTAACTTGTTAATGTAAAGAATGTTATACAAATAAACACTAGACACGTTGCAGAATTCTGAATTCGGTGTTGGCGTTATAGGAAAATCAAGTTTGTTGTGTTCTCGAGGTTAGACAACACAGGAGTTTTATTATTTTATTGAGCATTTTCTCCGTACAGATCACAGGGTAAACGCTACACTATTAACAGTCTCAATAAATACAGCTCCAGTTGCATAAATAATTTTTCGTTGCATCCAGTTCCAGCTACACTTGATAAGCGTTTAACAAAATAGGCTACTTATTACCATTCCATCAGTGTGCCCTAGGCAGTGATGCTTTCACAACAAGACTCGTTTAGTCTTAATGGTTTAGTAGCCGGAACCAGATGTGATGAATAAGACATATTTGTGAAATTGTAATTGTGATGCATTCAAATACAAAAGTTACACTCCAGTAGCGCCCTCCTTGCTTTCTCTCAAACCTCTTCACCTCCTCCTCCTCCTCCTCCTCCTCCTCCTCATCCTCCTCTTGTTCCTCATCCTCCTTGTGTCCTTGATACTCCTCTTTTCCGCATCCTCTTCCTCTTGTTCCTCATCCTACTCCATCTTCTCTTCCTCCATGTCCTCCTCCTCTGTCTGCGCCTCCATCTCCTCATCCATCTCCTCTGGTTCCTGATACTCCTTGTGATTGTGATACTCCATTTGTTTTTCATCCTCCTCCTCTTATTCCTCCTCCTCCTTGTGGTTCCTCATCCTTCTCTCGTTGCTCATTCTCCTCCTCCTCCCGCTGTTGATCCTCCTTTCTCATCCTTCTCGTCTTACTCACCCAGCTAATAACCCAACCTTCTGTATTTTCCTCCTCACTCCGTGCTCTCCCAGAATATCTCAATCTTTTTTGTCTAATTTTATTGTTATTATCGTTTACGACTGATCATGGGTAGCGTCTCGTAACGACGGTAGTTTGTTATAAAAGTTGCCATCTAGTTCAGGTAACCAACATATACTGAAAGAGTCTTAAAACAACATTTTTCTACCACCTAAGTAACTACCTATTTTGGTGTAGTATTTTTAAATCGAAATACCAAGAAACAATAGAGATCACTGATCAGCAGAAAAAAGGCTGGGTTAACTAAACGAACTCAACACCTGCGATGCGTTACCCGTCCTACCCTCCGAATACAACAGCGCGTCTTTCGCTCATTTGACTTTACTCCGTCTGCAGGTTTTATGGAGACCCACATACTGCAGCGGTATTCAGCACTATACCAGCGCGTCCTGCGCACGGCCCCTTCTCGCCTGGGGCGGGTGCGAATGTACGGATGGCCGCAGGAGGCTGTATTTTAACTCGAGAGCCCTTATTGATCCCTCCTACCGCGCGGGCATGGGGTCCGCATGCGGCAGTATTACAGCGAGGTCCGGCGTGTCGTAAACTGGAAATGGTCGGCGTCCGGGCGACAAGTAATAATGCCGGCGCCTGGCCGCCGCCTGATAAATGACATCAACACGGCGGCAACAGATGACGGCCGGTAACTGCCGGCTGCCGCCTGCCGGTCCCTCAGCCGGAGACATCGGCGCCGCCAGGGGGCGAGGTACAGGCCAGTTACTGCCCAAACCCGGCTGCGCCGCGACGCCACTGCTGCCGTCTCACTGTTCCGGTAGTGAGATGCCATAGCTGCTACACAAGCTTGGTACTCTTAAACCATGCTTTTGCTCACGTTGCTAGCACATTTAGTTCGAAATACATGTATCACTAGGGGTAAGATAGATACTGCCAACAGGAAATACAAAGAGACCTTCGGAGAAAAAAGAACCGCTTGCCTTAATATCAAGAGCTCAGATGCAAACCCTGTTCTAACCAAAGAAAGGAAAGCAGAAAGGTGGAAGGAGTATATAGAGGGTCTATACAAGGGCGATGTTCTTGAGGACAGTATTATGGAAATGGAAGAGGAGGTAGAAGAAGATGAAATGGGAGGTACGATACTGCGTGAAGAGTTTGACAGAGCACTGAAAGACCTGAGTCGAAACAAGGCCCCGGGAGTAGACAACATTCCATTAGAACTACTGATAGACTTGGGAGAGCCAACCACGACAAAACTCTCCCATCTGGTGAGCAAGATGTATGAGACAGATGAAATACCCTCAGACTTCAAGAATAATATATTAATTCCAATCCCAAAGAAAGCAGGTGCTGACAGATGTGAAAATTGCCGAACTATAAGTTTAATAATCCACGGCTGCAAAATACTAACACGAACTCTTTACAGATGAATGGAAAAATTGGTAGAAGCCGACCTCGGGGAAGATCAGTTTGGATTCCGTAGACATGTTGGAACACGTGAGGCAATACTTGACCCTACGACTTATCTTAGAAGCTAGATTAAGGAAAGGCAAACCTACGTTTCTAGCATTTGTAGACTTAGAGAAAGCTTTTGACAATGTTGACCGGAATACTCTCTTTCAAATTCTGAAGGGTGCAGGGGTAAAATAAAGGGAGCGAAAGGCTATTTACAATTTGTACAGAAACCAGATGGCAGTTATAAGAGTCGAGGGGCATGAAAGGGAAGCAGTGGTTGGGAAGGGAGTGAGACGGGGTTGTAGCCTCTCCCGGATGTTATTCAATCTGTATATTGAGCAAGCAGTAAAGGAAACAAAAGAAAAATTCGGAGTAGGAATTAAAATCCATGGAGAAGGAATAAAAACTTTGAAGTTCGCCGATGACATTGTAATTCTGTCAGAGACAGCAAAGGACCTGGAAGAGCAGCTGAACGGAATGGACAGTGTCTTGAAAAGAGGATATAGGATGAACATCAACAAAAGCAAAACGAAGATAATGGAATGTAGTCGAATTAAATCGGGTGATGCTGCGGGATTTAGATTAGGAAATGAGACACTTCAAGTAGTAAATGAGTATTGGTATTTGGGGGGCCAAGTAACTTACGATGGTCGAAGTAGAGAGGATATATAATGTAGACTGGCAATAGCAAGGAAAGTGTTTCTGAAGAAGAGAAATTTGTTAACATCGAGTATAGATTTAAATGTCAGGAAGTCGTTTCTGAAAGTATTTGTATGGAGTGTAGCCATGTATGGAAGTAAAACGTGGACGATAAATAGTTCAGACAAGAAGAGAATAGAAGCTTTCCAGATGTGGTTCTACAGAAGAATGCTGAAGATTAGATGGGTAGATCACATAACTAATAAGGAGGTATTGAACAGAGTTGGGGAGAAGAGAAATTTGTGGCACAACTTGACTAGAAGAAGGGATCGGTTGGTAGGACATATTCTAAGGCATCAAGGGGGGGGGGGGCATAGTGGAGGGTAAAAATAGTAGAGGAAGACCAAGAGATGAATACACTAAACAGATCCAGAAGGATGTAGGTTGCAGTAGGTACTGGGAGATGAAGAAGGTTGCACAGGATAGAGTAGCACGGAGAGCTGCATCAAACCAGTCTCTGTACTGAAGACCACAACAACAACAACATGTTGCATTTTTTGTCAACTATATGCGACACCCTGTTGTCGGCGTACCTCACTATGACATTTTCTTGTGTTGTTGATGTTGGATCTAAGGCATCCTGCGGAACCGCTTTTGTGGAGCATGGCAGGGAGGAATTTCACCTTATCTTCCTATTGGTGATGCTCCCTGTACTAAGCACGAACGATGGTGTCGTAGTACATAGGCTACAAAAGCAAGTGGGCTGAGTGGCTGCTGCCGGCCGTCTTACATTGCGGCGCACAGGGCGCTCCTTGTTCAGAGCCTCTGCAGGCATGGTTCGGGCGCGCACCATTGGGTCCGCCAGATCGCGCGCGACTGCTGTTGGCGTCAAAATGGAAACTTTCAATTCCGCTGCTATGGCACCCACGAGGTGGTACCGATAAGTGATACCACTTTGGGCATTGACATCCGCTTACTTTGGATAAATAAGGGTCAAGGTATTCTACATAATCAAACTTTTGACCACTTTACTAAAAGGAACATTACTGATGGACAGTTGACCCATTCCTTGTACGGATTTCAAGTCGACGGTTAAGAAAGCTGCTTACCACGACTGGAACTGTGAACGTCGCGTAATAGCGGCCATCCGGCGACCGAACGTATCTTCTCGGCCAAGTTTAGTGGACGTCATGTGACCTCCCTCGTCCACATGAGACTGGAAAGGGTGTTAACCTAGCCAGCTATCCCCGTTGACATATCGGCGCCTCTGGACACTGCAATCGGAACGGTGGAAACGGATCTGAACCACGTCATATTGGGGTGTACCAACTACTCAGCCACGCAGGCAATCTTGTATAAAAGACTGGTTGAGAGAGGCTACCAACTCCGTACAACTGTAACTGCTTTACTTCGCCACTTCTATATATAGAGGCATTATTTACTCACGAACTATTTAAAAGACGGCTTTGGCCTATACGCTATGTGGCTCTTGTCCTCCCATGGAACCAACCCGGTTTAAAAACTGGGACGTCCGTATTTTTTACTTTGCATTAAGATCTTTCTAAACGACGCCATTATTCATCTTTCAGTGGTAAGTTGCCATGGACGTCATTCTCCTCTGGAACCAGCCCGGTTCCAATATTGGGTCCTAATTTTGTGTCTTCTTTGTTTTTAATTTATATAATAACTTGTCTTCGTACTTCACAATCTTATAATTAGTTAATAGTTAAAACTGCACTGATAGTAACTTGGCACTGTTTTACCTACTGTTGGCTGTCTGGAGTTCGTCTTTTAGTGCTGTTATATTACATTAAGAACTAATGTTTGTACAGCGCTCTCTTTTTATTGTTCTACTGTGTAAATTGGAATTACATCAATAGCGCACTTTTGTACCACCTGTTGGCTGTATGGTCTTTGCTGTGGGGGCAAAAAATAATCAGAAAATATTGTGGAATAAGCTTTATAATTTAATCGGTAGAGTTCACCCTGTATTTATTCATCTCACCAACTAGAAATTTTGTCTAAGTCATGTTGTAGCATTCTGTAGTTGCTCAACGATGATACTTTTCTGTACACCACAGCGTCATCAGATTGCTGTCCGCCCTGTCCGTCAAATCATTTATTTATATGGAGTGTAAGAGAGCGCCTATCACGTTTTCCTGGGCCACTCCTGACGATACGCTTGTCTCTGATGAGCACTGGCCATCGAGAACAACGTACTGGGCTTCGTTACTTAGGAAGGCCACTTACATAATGCAGTGTCCTATTACAGAGCCCCAATAAGGTATTGCGTGGGCTCTTACACCGCATAGTAGTATCTTCCACTGCTACGCATTTGTTAAGTTGATATGAAGTTCATGTTGAGTGTGTTTGGTGAGCGCCGCGAGTGCAGTTTGGGTGCTTTCTTGTTGCAGACGGAGTGGTCCCACGGTCGCTGTGGCCTCCGGAAGCGGCGCTGTCGTGGTCCCCGGAAGAGGCCCGCTGCACCGCCGCCACGCTGCACGCGCGCCTCAGGGGCATCCATGCTGGTGAGTATGCCTACTTCCATTACAATTAATGATAAACTCGTAAATGTGAGATTATGTATGCAGCTTGCATCTTAACAAATATCCCAAGTATCTGTGGATGAGTCATGACCGCACTATTACGTACAAGGGGCGTTCAGTAAAATGCCAAACACATTTTTCTGGTTAATTTCGGTTGCCAAAATTTCCGCTTCTTGAAGTTCCAATGGCTGTCGGCGCCACATGTAGCTACGTAGCCTTCAAAATGGCGTCTCTAACGGAGGTGTGTTCCAAGCACAGTCTTGTCATTGAGTTTCTTTTGGCGGAAACAGAGTATCGAAAATATTCGTGGGCATTTGCAGAATATCTACGGAGACATGGCTGTGAATGAAAGCACGGTGAGCCGTTGGTTGAGGCGTCTGTCGTAATCACAACAAGGTCTCGCAAACCTGTTAGAGCTCCCGCGTGCCGATCGGCCGCATAGAGCTCTGACTCCCGCAGTGCTGGAACGTGCGGAAACTGTCATTCGAGGTGACCGGCGGATCACAATCAAACACCTCGCTGCTCAACTGGATGTCTCTGCTGAGACACTTGCCCACCATTTGTACTCAAAGCCATGTACCTGCCGGGTTTGGCGCCGCCTAACAGAAAACCGCAAAGAGCGACGAAGGATCATTTGCGCGGAAGTGCTTCCGCCTTACGAGGCCGGTCGTGGAGGTTATTGACGCAGCAAGACATTGGCTCCGACGTCAACCACTAGAGTGGTAGCATGCGGGCATACAGGTCTCCCAGTAAGATGGGGAGAGGCTGTTGCATTGACCGGAGATTATGTTGAAAAATAGGGTGGGGAATAATGTGGTGTATTGGAATCCTGAACAAAACCAACCTGATTTCACAAAAAAGTGTTGCATTATTATTGATGCCTCTCGTACGTAAAACATACTGAGAACTCTGCAGAAAATATGTAAACTCGAAATAAGTTAATTCAGACATTTTGTGCAACTGCTTGGGGAGCGACTGCTGAACCTCCTCTCACCTCTTCGCTTGCTCTAGTATACCCTCTAGCCGAACATTGTGCCCCAGTATGGATCAGTACGAAAACTAAAAACAAAACGTTGAAAATCCAGGCCTTACCATTCGATGAAGATCTCTCACAACTAAACCGCAGTCGTCTAAAATCCCGACAACTGTCGCTATGTCTGCCTGAACTTCAAAACGACGGTTACAAGTCGAGAGATCAAAGGACGCGTTACTGGAATAAAGATACAAACGAACCCATCAAACAATGGTTCTAGAGCTACAACCTCAACAGTCCTGGAACTGAATCAAACCAAAGACCGTGGAAGGCACTAAATCGGGTACGCTCAGAGCTTGGCAGGTAATCAGATTCGCATATGGTGGAAAATGACATTTCCGGACTGTGATTGTGCCACATGGAGATAGCCTATCCAGCATCTGATATAATTACCACCCCCCCCCCCACCTTTTACTATTATATACGATCGGAAATCCTTACAGAGGTCGGCCATTACTTTAGCACTTAAACATAGAATTTGTTTAGATCAGTATTTTAAATGTTCCTAACGACGCGGCTCGACGGTAGCCATCATCGGATGAAAGTAAAAACAAGAACATTGTGTCTCGTCAACTACAGTGCTGGCACAATACAGTTGTCGTTGAGACACATCGTATCTGACTCCATTTTTATTTTGATCTTATGATGGGTACTGCGGGCTTGGTTTAAAAAAAGCTAGCTTAGAGCTCGCTGCTTTGTTCGCAAGACTGTGGTGCACAAATTTCTTTTGTAATCGAATTGCCGGCCGCGGTGGTCTAGCGGTTCAGGCGCTCAGTCCGGAACCGCGCGACTACTACGGTCGCAGGTTCGAATCCTGCCTCGGGCATGGATGTGTGTGATGTCCTTAGGTTAGTTAGGTTTAAGTAGTTCTAAGTTCTAGGGGACTGATGACCACAGATGTTAAGTCCCATAGTGCTCAGAGCCATTTGAACCATTTTTGTAATCGAATTTGTATGTTGTTACGGCAATTGCTAACTTGTAAATCTACACATTATAAAGGAGTTAGTGTCACTCTACATGCCTATCAGTCTTTGCATCATTAAAGTGCCCTAATGGTTTAATTTAATTTCATCTAGCGAGTTCGAAAGAGAAGCAGACAAATCGGATAAGTGGTTCCATAGTTATTAGAGCCAGTCTTACATCCGATACTGAATTCTCTCATCTCAACCGCATATTTCTGTACATGAAATCACATGCAAAGATTCTATCTATTCCGTAACCAATAACGATTAGCTTGTGTAGAAATTACAACAAAGATAATTTAATATGCATGTATTGGTCTACTGAAAAATTAATTGTATTAAACCTCCACGTCTTTTCTACTCAGTTCTGATAAAGCCGATTTGTCATTGTGACTGTTAAACAGCTTTCTTCGATTTAGTTCACAAATTGCAACACTTTCTGCATTTTTTGCACTATTTGCGGCCATAGAAGCATCGCCTTTTCCGAATCTGCTTCTAACAAAAAGCGATTCTGCGTTCATAATGAAATATTTTCATAAAACTCTTCATCTCCTATTTCATCACCCCCTTAGGAGTTGAATTTCCAAAAACACTGAAAGACGTATTTATTTATTTCTACCTTTGAAGTCAATACTAATTTTCATAGATGTAGTTTTAAGAATGCTTTAATAGTTCTTTAATAACGATTTATTTTCCAGAAAAAACTTTCACCCAGTATTTCACGCCCTTAGGGGTTGAATTTCCAAAAATGCTGAAACTTTTTTCTCCAACTGAGAAATGAAATACCTATTTTCGTCGACGTAAATTTAAAATGTTTTAGTATTACTTTACTAATTATTTGATGTCAAAAAACTTTCATCCACTTTTTTACCTACCTTAGCGGTGCAACACGTGTTTGTTTATTTCTTACCGAGAAACCAAATACCAATTTTCGTAGGTCTAGCTTAAAAATTGCATTAATAGTGACATATTTTCAAAAAACTTTTCATCCCCTGTTTCATTCCCCTTAAGGGTGGAATTTTGAAAAATCCCTTATTAAACGACGCCTTCTGTGTATGATGAAGACTCTCTCCAGATTTCAAGTTGCTGTCCTTAGCGGTTTGGTCTGATCGATGATGAGTCAGCAAGTCAGTATGTTGCCTTTCACGTATATAGAAAGGCTAATCAACACATTGCGCTCCGGAAAAATTCTTTGTGTGACTCCTTATGTTATGAAGGGGTCTTGACAAGATTTTGTGTAGATGCTGGGTCAGTAGCAAGCGGGCGGGATATTGCAATGAAGAAATCGGCAAGCAATTCAGCTCGTAAAACGTACTGTCAGATTACCACCACGGTGTAAGACATATTTCGGCTAGGGCGGCGGCTGTCGTTAGGAGAGTCGTAAGCGGGGGCGGCGCGGCATGAGGCTGTCGGCCGGTCACGTCGCGGGGCGACAAGAGCGGCGACTCCGCAACAAGGCGCCGTGGGAGGGGAAGACACGGCAGCACGCGGGGCCGCTGCGCGACGATATTGCCTTTTGATAAGTGTGTCCGGCCCGGCAGCAGCTGGCGGATCGCAGCCAATAACCGACGCTGAATACGGCGCCAGGGCAGGCCGCACCAGGCCGCCCCCGCGTCGCCGCCTTTGAAGTGGACACGAAACCTCCCCTGCTCTGCCCTCCTCTCCCCTTCCGCCCCCGCCACGGGGGTCCCGAGTGGTCAGTCTCTCACCCCCCACCCCCGTCCCCGCCTCTCATTCCTCCCTTTCCTTCCCTGCCCTTGCCTTCCCTACTGCGATCGAATTAAAATAATTGATTTCGCTTAAAGTGCGCCGCCCTTGAAGCTCTTCCCCCAGCAGCCGGCAGCTGCACCTGGCAGCTTCTACAGGGGAACCCAGCAGACAGAGGGGGCGCTTCCCGTCTTCCGAGGGATATCGCGTATTTAAATGCCAGTCTCAGCTACTCATAGCTGTTGTGTGTGATTACTAAACTTTCATTCGCGTTACAACTGGGCAGTCAGCCCAGATCCTTGCCTTACGCGGGAGGTGGTGTGCCGCGGTGACTCACAAAGAAAACACGGCCAGTGCCATATCCCGATTTCCCAAAAACTTCCCTTCCGGGAAGAGAAAAGGGGTCAAAATGAGCGAACATGCGCCTCGGCTTATCTGTGCATACGCGACCGTTTACGAGAAAACGGTGGTTCAAAGTTTTCGAGGTAATTTATGTGCCTTTTAGCGAGAAAAAAGTTCAGCTGAAGCTCTACATCACTCGTTTACGCCCCTTGCTCGACGCTCGATGATTATTTTTGTTTTCGTTTTTCATTTATCTACTCATGTCCGCAGAAGATTATTCCACGAATGTTTTCCGATTTATATTGAAATAACGTTGTCCTTATTCGTCTGCTGGTTGCATGTCTGCTGAATCAATTTAACGAAAATACAATAAATAAATGAGAAAATTATTTGAAATTTTTTTCGGTGAAATTCCTGTAGTCTACCTTGATTCATAATAAACTGCAAGGGCGAGTTTTCGGTATGCTTGGACTGCCGCGATATTTACGCTAACGCGTGAAATCTTCGACACTGTTAACATTTCTTTTCAGAGTAAGATTCATACGAAGAAATATCACTGTGGCAAACCTTTCTTCGCACGCTGCTTGTGGTGTTCGGAATTTCTGTCTTTCGAATGTTTCTGCAATCGATATCATCCAAGGGAATGCGCCAGTTCTTCCTGTAGTATATGCGTAAGAATAAAATATAAGTATTAATATAAGAACTGATATAAGAATGAAATGTAAGAATACGAGAATTTAAAAAAGATTGTAACCCCTGAAAATAACGCGCAACCAACGGAACATTTTTGTTCAAATGGTTCTGAGCACTATGGGACTCAACTGCTGAGGTCATTAGTCCCCTAGAACTTAGAACTAGTTAAACCTAACTAACCTAAGGACATCACAAACATCCATGCCCGAGGTAGGATTCGAACCTGCAACCGTAGCGGTCTTGCGGTTCCAGACTGCAGCGCCTTTAACCGCACGGCCACTTCGGCCGGCGAACATTTTTGTTCTACATAGTTATTCTCCTGTCTGTTATTTACAAGTAAACAGTATTCATAGCAAAACTGAAATTTCCAATGTTTATTTCAAGTGTTATTCGAAAATTGTTGACATGTAAAAGGAAACAGGAAGCTGCTGTAGAAAGATTTTTAAAAAATGCCGATTTATCGCAAAGCGCTAGAAAATAAAATTTTCTCACGAGCTTACATAAAACAGTTGTTTCCTGAAGATGGCCTGATAAGCCGAAAACTAGTTCGTAACAACAAAAATCAGCAGAACAATAACAATGTACTTGTTATTCCACCTTAAAAATTGCATAATACATGTTTCTGATATTCATAAACCACTGTCGCACTTCCAGTAATAACAGGGAACTCTTGCCTTTGATTACGATGAAGAACGTTCTATTGAGCACATAATAACAGCAATAATTGTATAGATTTTTTATGTTTGGGCAAGTAAATTGCATTTCGTCTAAAGTAATTTTGCTTTGGTTACATACATGCGCTGAAGTTGCAGAATCAAATAATTTTTATTACTTATGAAATGCAGTTTATATTTTGTAAGGATGTAAAATATGCAATGGCTTAACACTGAACGATGCGTAATTCTAATTATGTGCAAAACAAACAAAAGACAGAGAGAAGTCGTCGGCTTTCGGATACTCTCACACACATTTATCTACGTTTCTTTTACCACTGGTAGTCCTATCTTTTACTGCGTCATTGATGTGCTATACCAAAGCTAGCGAACAGTAGTTTCGGTAGAACGCAACTCTAGTAATGCATATCTCTACGGGTGGATGATATTCCCTTTCTTGTTAGGGACTTTGAATGGTTTTTCCACCCCTGTGTGTAAGTTATCTTTTAAAGAGTGTGTGCGCCTGCTGTTTTGTTGTGATTTCATTCCTCTGTTCTAGTGTAGTGCAACTTACACATTCCTGAGGAACTTCATTTTAGACGTTTCACGTATTCCATTTGTTACGTGCTCTTGTGGCACGGAGTCGCCTAACAGTAGCGACACCATTAGAGAATGACTGTGGCTGAAGCAGCGGGCAGCATTGTCACACTCTCTAGGAAGCCAGGTATTCTAGAGAGCGAGAGAGCGACAAAGGCGTCCCCTGGCCCGTTCTGCGTGGGCGGGCTGTCCCGAGGCCGGCTGCATAAAAGCGGCAGGCGACCCTCGCCCGGGTCTCCCCGGCGCTCTTTTGTCTCTGCTGGGGCCTGGAGGAGCGGCCGGCAACTCAATTTGAATAGACGAGCGTCCGGCTCGGCCCGGGGACAAAGTGTTTAGGGCTTCTCGCCTTGCCTCTCCCCGCCGCCACTCGGCCGCCTAAATCCAGTTTAAGGCCGGCGAGTAGCGCCCAGACGGTGTGTGGGTGTGCTGCATCAATCACGGGCACGCGCCGGGACCCGGGGAGCGCCCACTTCTCAGCCACGGCGCTCCTTCCCTTCCTCTCTCCTCTCTCTTTGTTTTCTTTGCAAGGTACAGTTTCAGAGCTAGTAGTAGAAGTTAACCACCACTACCATCACCACAATTATCATGATCTTCATCATCTTGATCATCACCATGACCATATCATTATTATTATTATTATTATTATCATTATTATCATCATCATTATCATCATCATTATCATCATCATGAGCATATCATGTCTCATCATCATGCTTACCACCATGATGTTGATGATCATGATGATGATGATTATGATCATCATCATCATGATCACATCATCACCATCATGACCATCATCACCATCACCATGATCTTCAGCTTCTTCTTCTTCTTGATCATCGTTATCCACTTATACCGTGCTGAGCATAGCCTCCAATGTACCTTATAGCCTTCAAGAACTTTCAACATCGCAGCGCGTCAGCAGTCGTCGGTTAATACATTAAAAAACTAAAAACCAGCCTCGATTGCGAAAAAAGCACCTAGTTTTAACCTAGGTTTCGGCGTAGATAACTACACCTTCTTCAGAACAACAATAAAACCCACCAGTGCCTAAGAAGACCTTTGTCAATGATTAAAAGAACACCATAGCTATCCATTTATAAACGAAAAAAAAAGAAAAAACACTTTGTACATATGTACTGTATGTGTTTTCCTTTTTTTCGTTTATAAATGCATAGCTATGGTGTTCTTTTAATCATTGACAAAGGTCTTCTTAGCCACTTGTGCGTTTTATTGTTGTTCTGAAGAAGGTGTAGTTATCTACGCCGAAACCTAGGTTAAAACTAGGTGCTTTTTTCGCAATCGAGGCGGGTTTTTAGTTTTTTTAATATATTATAGCCTCCAACTTTTCGCATCCAAGTTCGTACTGGTTATTTGTTTTTGTCACCAATCCTTCATCCACTAGCTCCTTGTTAAGTTCTTTCTTTATCATGAGAAATCCAACACGGAATCTCCTTAGACCATCTCCCGCCATTTCCTATCTCTATATGGCCAGCCCATCTCCATTTCAGTTACGTAACAGTCATTATCACATCTTGAACTCCTATATTTTCGTTTCTTAATTTCAAATTCCTTTCCTTTCTGCAATATATTTATTTACGTTGCAGAAGCATTTCGCCTTTTTCTATGAAATGCATTTTCAGTGGATTTTTTCGTTACTCGTCTGTCTTGCCAAAATCTGCGTTTCCTCTCATCTGGCCATAGTATCTTAACTGCAGTTATGAAAGCACGGGTTGAAAATACAGCTTTACTTGTAAAGTTCTTTCTATTTGTCAATACTTAAACCGCGACTGGTTTCGACCTCTTACATGCTCATCACAAGGTGTGATAAATCTGTCCTGGACTCCGAGTGCCGCGATGGACGAGCAGAGGACGCCGTGTATCACCAGAAAGTACGGAGCACTCTGTAAGAGCCAGGAACAGGTCGTGGTTTAAGTATTGAAAAATAAAAAGACCGCGACAACTTAGGCGGTATTTTCAACCTCTACCATAATGTTCAGTTGCTGATGTTCCTCCAGCAGGTGTATTTGTTAGAATTATCAAAATTAGCACACATTTCTTGGTTTTGTAGTTTAAATACAGTTGTATTTATCAACTGCTCCTGGTGCCAAACATAAATATGTGACAGGAAGAGAGCTCCCTACCACCGATTGTAATTGCTGTTATGAGTTAGGTCGCTTCCATACAGAAACTATACAGCCTCTTGATAGGGCGAGATGTGTTAAGGCAACACTTTGGCAAAAAATATGCAACCTGTGGCTGTACAGGTACGAGCAGCCCATTGTGGCTCGCCTTCACGCATTTTTTTTATGCTTTTTGTGACTAAGGCCCTTCTCAACTGTTAATTATTTGATATGTGACATGTAAGTACTGCTTCTGTCTTTTATTGTTAGTCAGTACTTACACACTTTTCACATAAAAATGTCTTTTCCTATAAATTTGTAACTATGTTACAGGCCATTTAAATTATTTTAATTCTGATGAAGGAACTCTTAGAAGTGTTGAAACCTGGTCAATAAGACTAAAAATAATAGTGACCGAGGGCTCATTTGTTTCAATTTTAATTTAGAAACTGTCACTGAACCAAGCAGCCATGTTTAAAACTTTGATATCTTCAAAGGTCAAATTTCCGTTAGCCAGCCGGTCGGAGTGGCCGAGCGGTTCTAGCCGCCACAGTCTGGAACCGCGTGACTGCTACAGTCGCAGGTTCGAATCTTGCCTCTGGCATGGATGTGTGTGATGTCCTTAGGTTAGTTAGGTTTAAGTAGTTCTAAGTTCTAGGGGACTGATGACCTGAGAAGTTAAGTCCCATAGTGCTCAGACCCATTTGAACCATGTTTTTCTGTTAGCCTTACTCTGTTTTATTTCTTGGGTCCATCTAAGTAGCAGAATTTTTCTGCACCCTCTGTTTGCCGTTTTATATTCAAATATGTTTTTGGGCATTCTTTCTGTCCCATTCTCATTAAGTTTCCAAACCAAAAAAGTTGTCCGTGTTCTATTACATGCGTCATATTATCTTTCGTGTACGTTATTTCCTGTACATCCTTATTTTTTCCTATGTTTCGAGCTAAGCTCCTTGATTCTTGTCTTAGAAAGTCCGGTTCTTCTCAGTAATCGTCCAGCAGTCAGAACAAAAGATGGTATTTGGCTTAGTAATGCCTTTATGTATGTTAAGTTTCTACATATTCCGGTTTTTGTGGACCGCAAAACGGAGTTTTGATATTGCTCTCGTTCCTGAGCTCAATTTGTTTCTCAAGTCGCCTTCACATGTTCCATATTTATAAAGTATACTACTTAGGAATATTCCGTAGGTACTAAGGGAATTTAAAAATTTTAAATGCTTTGATAATCACTCATTATGAAGTATAATCTTACATTAGAGGTTTAACACAGTACGTCAAATAACATATAACACATAAGTTTTCTATGTGGGCAACCGCACCTTAATCTATACATAGATCTTTTGAAAATTTTTTTGGTAAAATCTTCTAAAAATTGTAGAGTTTGTTTGTAACTGCTAATCCTCATTTATTGTGGGATCAAGGTACAATCGGTTCCACATCTTCAGGTTAATTTGGCTAGATTACATTAAGCCAATAAGAGGTCCCTACGTTCTATTACGCACGTATTCTGGGATTATCAAATGAAATTGATGTTGCCAGAGCCATTGATTATTACAGACTGTTGATGGATCTTTCAAAGTCCATTGCATTTGATGTTGCCAGGATTGTGCTTTGCAGAACGTTGGGAGATCATACTGCCTTAATGGCTTAATGTAACGCAGCAAAATTGGGTGATTTATCATCGCAAAACTGGTTGCACTTTGATATCTTAATATATGAGGATTAGTAGCTACAAGTGGACTCTACAGCTTTATTAGATTTTTCTACGATATTTTTTTTTTTTTTTTTTTTAGAAGACGTTAAGTTTAGGCTCAGATCTAACTTTGATACTTGACTTATTGTGTTAAGACTCTGCTGTAAGATTATACTTTTTAAAGAGTGGATTTTCACAGCATTTTTTATTTGTAAATTCGGTCAGTAATTATATGAAGTCCGCCCGGTTAGCCGATCGATCTAACGCACGGCTTTCCGGAGCGGGAAGTAACGCATGGTCCCCGGCACGAATCCGCCCGGCGGACTTGTGTCCAGGTCCGGTGAGCCGGCCAGTCTGTGGATGGTTTTTAGGCGGTTTTCCATCTGCCGCGGCGAATGTGGGCTGGTTCCCCTTATTCCGCCTCAGCTACACTATGTCGGCGATTGCTGCGCAAACAAGTTCTCCACGTACGCGTACACCACCATTACCCTGCCACGCAAACGTAGGGGTTACACTCGTCTGATGTGAGACGTATCCTGGAGAGGAGGAAGAGGGGGGGGGGGGGGGGGTCCACCGGGTGCCGAACCGCACAATAACACTGGGTTCGGTGTGGGGCGGCGGAGGGGTGAAGTGGACTGCGGTAGTCGTCGTGGGGTTGTAAACCACTGCGGCTGCGGCAGGGACGGAGCTTCTCCGTCGTTTCTAGGTCCCCGGTTAACATACAACACATATACAAATGTATGAAATATTGAAAATAAATTTGTTGTTTTCCTTGGAAGTAGTTAGGCAGACCGTAACTAGGTCGGGTGACCATTTTAGCCGTTTAGTAATATAGACTTGCGTTGTCTGTGGTTTTGAGTTGTTCATAACAGCTCTTTAAAGCCAGTCGCCGCGATGGCTGTGGATCGCTGGTTGCCTCAGTAAGACCTCGGCAGTGACGCTCTCTCCCTCCAGCGACGTTGGCTTGCAGCCCCCCACCGTACGGCAGTTTGAGATTTGATTTGAAATTCCACCTGCTCGGCAGTCAGCGCAACCCTCGGCGATAAAGAAGTGGGCACGGTTAGCGACCAACCCTTGCAGCCAGAGGACACGCGACGGCGTCATTCATCCGGGGAGTGAGGAGGCGCACTCAATAGACAGACAGCCGGCGAGCGGCGAACCCCTTCCCGCGCCTGCCCGCCACGTGGCCTACCCACAGGCGTCCCGAGCCGTTTTCACTCTCTGCCTGCCGCCTCGCGACCCGCTATTGTCGCGTCCCAAGCGATGTGTGGTCGCGATATAGCTGCCGCCGCCTTTCAAACAGTGCTACATAGTCTTCCGAGACGGCCGTATAAAAGGGTTCGACGGCTTCCCACTAGAGCTCGAAGGGCAGAGATTTATCGTTACAATAACTATTTCCGTTTCTGACACAATAGGCGCTTTTTATGTGTTTTGTGTGTCTGTATAAACATTTATCTTTTTAAATCCTCTGATGATGCTTGATTTGATTAGGTAAAGCGTCTACTGGGTAACTGAAGCGATCAAATCTTCAGTTTAAAAATATTCCCACAAGGCGCAGAAATGCAATAAATGGCTGATCGTGTACAGCAGCTAGCTACAGATCGGTTTTACATTACTTCATTCAAAAAGTATCCTTACTGGTTTCAAATTTACACAATTCATCGTCAGACGGCTTCATACTTTTCTCAAAACACATTTTCTACATCTAGTGATTACTCTGCTATTTACAATAAAGTGCCTGGCAGAGGGTTCAATGAACCACCTTCAAGCTGTCTCTCCACCGTTCCACTCTCGAAAGGCGCGCGGGAAAAACGAGCACTTAAATTTTTCTGTGCGAGCCCTTATTTCTCTTATTTTATCGCAATGATCATTTCTCCCTATGTAGGTGGGTGCCAACACAATGTTTTCGCAGTCGGAGGAGAAAACTGGTGATTGAAATTTCACCATATGACCCCGCCGCAACGAAAAACGAGTTTTTTTCAATGACTGACACTCCAATTCACGTATCAAATGGTTCAAATGGCTCTGAGCACTGTGGGACTTAACATCTGAGGTCATCAGTCCCCTAGAACTTAGAACTACTTAAACCTAACTAATCTAAGGACATCACACACATCCATGTCCGAGGCAGGATTCGAACGCGCGACCGCTGCGGTCGCGCGTTTCCAGACTGAACCTCCTAAAACCGCTCGGCCACAGCTGCCGGCAATTCACGTGTCATGTCTGTGGCACTATCTCTGCTATTTCGCGGTAATGCAAAACAAGCTGCCCTTCTTTGTACTTTTTTGATGTTATCCGTCAGTTCCACCTGATGCGTATCCCATACCTCACAGCAATACTCCAGCATAGAGCGGACAAGCGTGGTGTAAGCAGTCCCTTTAGTATACCTGTTACATGTTCTAAGTGTTCTGCCGATAATCGCAGTCTGGTTTGCTCTATCCACAACACTATCTATGTGGTCGTTCGAATTTAGGTTATTTGTAATTGTAATCCCTAAGTATTTAGTTGAATTTACAGCCTTCAGATTTGTGTGACTTATCGCGTAATCGAAATTTAGCGGATTTCTTTTAGTACTCATGTGAATAACTTCACACTTTTCTTTATTCAGGGTCAGTTGCCACATTTCGCACCATACACATATCCTATCTAAATCATTTTGCAATTCGTTTTGGTCATCTGATGACTTTACAAGACGGTAAATGACAGTATCACCAGCAAACAATCTAAGACGGCTACTCAGATTGTCTCCTATCTCGTTAAAATAGATCGGGAACAATAGAGGGCCTATACCACTTCCTTGGGGAACGCTGGATATTAATTCTGTGTTACTCGATGACTTTCCGTCTATTACTACGAACTGTGACCTTTCTGAGAGGAATTCACGAATCCAGTCGCATGACTGAGGCGATATTCTATAGGCACGCAGTTTGGTTAGAAGACGCTTGTGAGGAATGGTGTCGAAAGCCTTCTGGAAATCTAAAAATATGGAATCAATTTGACATCCCCTGTCGATAGCACTCATTACTTCATGAGTATAAAGAGCTAGTTGTGTTTCGGAAGAAAGATATTTTCTGAATCCCTGCTGACTATATGTCAATAAATAGTTTTCTTCGAGGTACTTCATAATGTTTGAATACAGTATATGTTCCAAAACAATACTGCAAATCGACGTTGGTGATATGGGCCTGTAATTTAGAAGCGGTTTACTATAGAACTATAGAAAGATAGTTGCGCTATAGAATTGTGTTAGAATGCAACTTATGTGAAATGTCCGTCTAGAGAATTTGTTTTCACAGTTTTCTTCCAATGGATCGTATTCGTAATGTTGTTTGTATTATCACAGTCGCATACTTCGGTCTGCTTGTTAAACACTTTCGTCTGGTTACAAAACGAATTTTCAATACGCACCACATGTTTTTATTCACAACATATAACAAACAAATACAGATATCTATCTGTCTTTAATACTTCTTCAATTGAACGCACCCGTAATGCACGTTTCCTTTCCCAAAATTACATATCTTTGTAACATATAATTGTGCAGCAGCGTCATTGACACTCACATGCTTTGTAAACTGCATAATTTCGAAACTGGTAACACATTTTCTACATCTACGTGATTACTCTGCTATACACAATAAAGTGCCTGGCAGAGGGTTCAATGAATCACCTTCAAGCTGTCTCTCTACCGTTCAACTCTTCAACGGCACATGGAAAAAACGGTCATTTAAATTTTTCTGTGCGAAACCTGATTTCTCTTATTTAAACAAAACAAAATAGCTCCTAATATAATAATTCTTATATTCATACTGCTAAACCCACAATCTCCTTTTGTTGGTGCGGCATTAAACCTGTTGTCATGTATAATCAGTCACCTCCACTCATTCCCAAAATACTAAAAATGACGAAACTTTTTCCTCTTCGCCTCTTCTTCCATTCTTCCAGGCGATCCGTTTTGTTGTAACCATTTTTATATCTTACCCCACAGAACAGCTCTTGCATACATACCTTCTCCTGTTTCATGAGATTCAACGAAGTAACCATATAACATTGTTATTTATCTCTGGTGTTTGCCTGTAGATCTTGTTCCAGTCTTTCGTCGCTTCATCTTCGTTCGACTGAAATACTTTCCTTTTGTTAAAGTAATAATTCTACTTCCACGAAATATAAGCCGTTAGAAAGTGCAGCGATGAACGGGCCGCCGTTCATAAGGAACGGAATTTCTCCTTCAATGGCTCCAATAAAAACGGTAAAGACGTAATTAGGAGAATAAAATAGCCTTCTATATAATTAACGAAGTTAAAAGTTCTGCAGCTGTTCGCATGTTCATAAATCCCAAGACCTCAGTAATACTACCGCTTTAAAGTTACAATCCGTTCCCTGTGCTATAGACTGAACTTCTGTAGTTTCGCTTTAGTACCTTTCCGCTATTATTTTGACAAATTTTTTATTTGTTCCTCCTTCGGTGTTGGCTTTGAATCAATAATAAGTACAACCGACATTTACCGAAATCTTCGGCAAGCTTCACAGCTGTTAGCAAATTCATAGGGACTGATATTCGACTGAAATGCTTGACGTTACTACTTTGGATACTGATAGGTCTGAACGTGATTTCTGATTGATTCTATACACCACACAGAGTCTTCTCTTGCGGTTTCAATTTTTCCCATCTTTTCTACACTTTACACAAACCAGTAACAATGAATATAGTCGCAGCAGCTTTTATTTTGATCACTTGTTTTGACGGCACATGACTTGATCTTCATAGAGATCGGTTATGTATTCTACCCGTTCCAGTTTTGATTGTTTCAATCACTGCACGTCAATCGAGGCACAATTCATTCAACTAAGGCAGGGCGGATTCGTTTCGCTATCCATAGGCCTATACAAAGTAGATGAAGTCCATGTTTATAATGACAAAATCCAAAAATGCTATGTATATACAGGCACAACACGATTAACATGTTTGGTCACGCGGAGCATTGGCAGACGGTCATTAGGAATGAGAAAAATAACCATATCAATCAGAGTACTGTGTATTAACATTCACTTGATAGCAGCAGTATTCCATTCATGCTGTCTGGTATACTGAATGACTCGAAATAATGTTAATAGCCAAACAAGGTTTGAGACATCTGCCCAGTGAAAGTCAGCTTAGTTTTTTATGTCTTCTATAAAAGGAAAGGAATATGGTTCAAATGGCTCTGAGCACTATGGGACTTAACGTCTGTGATCATCAGGCCCCTAGAACTTAAAACTACTTAAACCTAACTAACCTAAGGACATCACACACATCCACGCCCGAGGCAGGATTCGAACCTGCGACCGTGGCGGTCACGCGGTTCCAGACTGAAGCGGCTAGAACCGCACGGCCACACCGGCCGGGGGAAAGGAATAAATGAACGGTAACCAATGCCGCACATTCCTCCCTCACATTCATTTTTTTCGGTATGGAACTGAAATTGGACCACGAGTAAATACTAAATCATGGATGAGTGTATAGCGATATCCAAATGCCAACCAAAAAAACTACAGAAGTAGTAATGCAGCGCTTCTGAAGAATGTTGACTACACAGTCGGCAGACTGAGAAGTACAAGCAAGAATTGGTGAGACCAGAAATTACAGAAAACACCAGAAGTAGTATATCTCTCTGGAGTACTTAACATAGCGTTGGAAAGAGCACTAAAGAAGAAAAACTGAAATCGCAGACGAACATACGTGTTATATATTACCCTGGATGTGGTAGATATAAAGAGCTCTGAATATTAACACAAAACAAGAAGAAAGAGAACTGCGTCACGACAGTAGAAAATTACTTTGTGTCAAAACGTCTGCGAAGATGCACGCAGAAAACTGAAAATATTTTGTATCAGAGAACATTTGTTACATAAAGAATAGAACGAATAAACTGCTCGTTCGTCACACTTGACGTCGCAGCTAAATGCGTCTACAATAACTTTCTCAAATGTTCCAGAGGCATCGTAAATGTAAACCTGTTCAGTTTTTTAAAGTCCTCTTTATTCGCTCGAGCCATTTCCATCGGATCCGGCGCGTCGTGGTCTTCTCTTTGGGGTCAGTTACGGCTATTTGAAATTTTTTACCTTTGGTTTATTATGACTATTGAGCAACATACTTGTTTATTTTTACTCAAGCAACTTCATCAAGTAAATCCTACAGACACGTATTAACGATCTTATGTACTGAGCTGGGCCAATAATTTGTCGGATGGCGAGTCGACCTTCCATTTACGCATTCCCTGGCCACGTAGCTTGCGACACGTAAGATATTCCAAAATCAAAGGTGACACAGTTTTTTCACATCCCTAACTTTGTCGGACCCTGCAATTTGATGATTTTAAATACATTTTCACGTTACAAAGTTTAGACAGAGAAAACTTCAGTGAAGAAACTAATAACAATGATACGCTCATACTGAATATCTACACCAGGGGCGGGCAGGAATTCTGCACGTGTGCGGTGCACTTGCACGTGTGCAGGTAACGGGTGATCTGTGTGCACACAGGGCAAGCTGGCCACCCGCTTTTCTCCCCTCCCCACCATACCGTCTCTCCGCTTCTTCCTCTGTAATGCGTTTTGTTTCCTGGGCTGCTTTATTGAATGAAGGAATAAGGTTAGTAGGAATGCTTGAAAGAAATCATGGTTTGAAAGAGTACCTATTTCCTACGATACGTTTTATTTAATTATCACAGATGGAGTTTACAATACGCTTAATGTCTGGAACAAAATTTCTACATACAGACAAACGCAAACAGTGACGTACATTTTCATTACTGATGTTTGCTCTTAATCGAGACTTATTAATTTTCACAACAGAAAAAAATCTCTCACAAACGTATGTCGAGCCAAACATTGACATTATCTTCGCGGCTTCACGATGGAGACGAGGAAACTCTTGCTGTGGAAAGTCGTGATAAAAATCTATTACACGTCTTGCCAAAAGGAACTTGTCTCTCAGAAGAGAATTACGCGTAGAATTGTAGATCTATGAATTCCATTTGCAAACTGGGATGAATATCATCTATAGAAATAGCAAATTGTCTCGAGAACTGTTAAAAACCTTGGGATAAGTATGATATATCCCCAAATCGCTTGAGAAATTCCTCTTTTATTACACTAAGTACGGGAACATATTGAAATTTATTATAATGGCGGTCAATATTAAACTTCCGCTGACCAGCGAGAATACTGTCACGTATTATACATTTCGAATTTTCACGTTTTTGTGCAAAGAAAAAATGATCCTCCCAGTCCTTTTTAAAAGATAGCAAATCTCCACTTCTCCGTTTCCTTGATTCACTCTGCATTTTCCGGTTCTTGAAATACAACGTTCACTACGTAGTGGTCGCTTCGCTTCAACGTCCGCAGCTTAGCCTGGTACTACACTGCCGCAACCTGCAGGCTGTCGCCACTGTCCCGTTCGACGACTGCAGGCGATCAGCACACGTGCGGCGCTGTGCGCTCATGAGATGCGTGCAACGTTTGCCCGCCCCTGATCTACACAGATATGCCACTATGTTGACGAATTTTTGTCTGATTAAACCCAGTACAATATAATGGACGGCGAATACTCAACAGAGACGAAAGTAACGTCAGGTATGCCCCAGGATAGCGTAATAAAACTTCTGATGTTCTCAAAACAGAAAACGATTTGTTAGAGAGGATCACGAGCCATATAAGATTTTTCAGAGAAGATGCTGTTTTCGACAGAAATGCGTCATGGTTCGATGATTGTAATGAACTGCAGAAATGGCTACTCCAATTAAATGTGCAAAAATGCAAGATACTGTCTGTAAGAAAGAGAGAGAACCTGGAGGTAACTTATTACAAGATTAGTACTGAACATCTTTAGCACGTCACATCGTTTATGTACTTAGGGGTAATGCTAAGAAGCGATATGAAATGGGATGATCACACATGATGGTTATTACGGTACGTGAACGAAATACTTAGATTTGTGAAAGAGTTCTGGGAAAAGAATGGTCCATCTGTAAGGACCCATAATTCTCCAATTGGTAAACGAGTGGATCACGTTGTTAAAAAGTGAGTCTACGGATTCCAGTTAATGAATGCTAGCCCCTATTTCGATTCCACATCAGGTTGGATACATCCTACATGTTCTGAAGATGGTGTAGTGAAACGCCGAAAGTGGTTGCATAAATAAAATAAAATTTGAAATGTAAGTGTCTGAAGGTGTTTTCGATTTGACATTTTATAAGACACGTAGAGTCACCGGGAAGTGTAAGTTGTTCCCTACGACGTGATCTACGAGGGTAGTTCAATAAGTAATGCAACACATTTTTTTTCTGAAACAGGGGTTGTTTTATTCAGCATTGAAATACACCAGGTTATTCCCCAATCTTTTAGCTACACAACACTATTTTTCAACGTAATCTCCATTCAATGCTACGGCCTTGTGCCACCTTGAAATGAGGGCCTGTATGCCTGCACGGTACCACTCCACTGGTCGATGTCGGAGCCAACGTCGTACTGCATCAATAACTTCTTCATCATCCGCGTAGTGCCTCCCACGGATTGCGTCCTTCATTGGGCCAAACATATGGAAATCCGACGGTGCGAGATCGGTGCTGTAGGGTGCATGAGGAAGAACAGTCCACTGAAGTTTTGTGAGCTCCTCTCGGGTGCGAAGACTTGTGTGAGGTCTTGCGTTGTCATGAAGAAGGAGAAGTTCGTTCAGATTTTTGTGCCTACGAACACGCTGAAGTCGTTTCTTCAATTTCTGAAGAGTAGCACAATACACTTCAGAGTTGATCGTTTGACCATGGGGAAGGACATCGAACAGAATAACCCCTTCAGCGTCCCAGAAGACTGTAACCATGACTTTACCGGCTGACGGTATGGCTTTAAACTTTTTCTTGGTAGGGGAGTGGGTGTGGCGTCACTCCATTGATTGCCGTTTTGTTTCAGGTTCGAAGTGATGAACCCATGTTTCATTGCCTGTAACAATCTTTGACAAGAAACTGTCACCCTCAGCCACATGACGAGCAAGCAATTCCGCACAGATGGTTCTCCTTTGCTCTTTATGGTGTTCGGTTAGACAACGAGGGACCCAGCGGGAACAAACCTTTGAATATCCCAACTGGTGAACAATTGTGGCAGCACTACCAACAGAGACGTCAAGTTGAGCACTGAGTTGTTTGATGGTGATCCGTCGATCATCTCGAACGAGTGTGTTCGCACGCTCCGCCATTGCAGGAGTCACAGCTGTGCACGGCCGGCCCGCACGCGGGAGATCAGACAGTCTTGCTTGACCTTGCGGCGATGATGACACACGCTTTGCCCAACGACTCACCGTGCTTTTGTCCACTGCCAGATCACCGTAGACGTTCTGCAAGCGCCTATGAATATCTGAGATGCCCTGGTTTTCCGCCAAAAGAAACTCGATTACTGCCCGTTGTTTGCAACGCACATCCGTTACAGACGCCATTTTAACAGCTCCGTACAGCGCTGCCACCTGTCGGAAGTCAATGAAACTATACGAGACGAAGCGGGAATGTTTGAAAATATTCCACAAGAAATTTCCGGTTTTTCAACCAAAATTGGCCGAGAAAAAAAAATGTGTTGCATTACTTATTGAACTGCCCTCGTATCATCTTCAGACGTTTCGTGCATATGCTCTGAAACACCTTGTACATCTTGCGTGGTAACCATGAATTGGGATAAGAAAGATTAAAAGCACATAGAAATCCAATTTTACTTCACTCATTAAGTGAAGGAAACGAGACGGAACACCACTTACATTGCTACGAAGTTCCCTGCGACTCGCACTTTACAGTAGTGTGTGGAGTTAACAGTGTGCGCGGAATACACTAACGTGACAAAAGTCAAGGGATAGCGCTTTGCACATGTACACATGGTGATAGTACCACGTACACGAGGTGAAAAGGGACAGCGTATTAGCGGGGATGTCATTTGCAGTCAAGCGATATATGTGAAAAGGTTTCAGAAGTTATTAGGCCCGCACGACGGAAATTAACAGACTTTGAACGCGGAATTATAGCTGAATCTAAACGCGTTACAGAATTCCATATTCAGAGATCCACAGTGTCGAGAGTGTGCCGAGAATGCCAAATTTCAGCCATTACCTCTCACTATGGACAACGAACTGGTCGACGGCCTTCCCGTAACGACCAAGAGCAGCAGAGTTGTCAGTGCTAACAGGCAAGCAACATTGCATGAAATAACTGCAGAAATCAGTGTGGGATGTACGACGAACTTATCCGCTAGGACAGTGCTGCGAAATTTGGCGTTAATGGGTTATGGCAGCAGACGATCGACGCGAGTGCCTTTGCTAACGGGACGACATCGTCTACAGTGCGTCTGCTGGGCTCGTGACCATATCTGTTGGATCCTAGACGACTGGGAAACCGTGGCCTGGTCAAATGGTTCAAATGGCTCTGAGCACTATGGGACTTAACATCTGAGGTCATCAGTCCCCTAGAACTTAGAACTACTTAAAACTAACTAACCTAAGGACATCACACACATCCATGCCCGAGGCAGGATTCGAACCTGCGACCGTAGCAGTCGCGCGGTTCCAGACTGAAGCGCCTAGAACCACTTGGCCACACTGGCCGGCGTGGCCTGGTCACACGAGTCCCGATTTCAGTTGGTAAGAGCTTATGGTAGGGTTCGAGTATGGCGTAGACCCCATGAACCCATGGACCTAAGTTGTCAACAAGGCACTGTGCAAGCTGGGCTCCACAATAGTGTGTGCTGTGTTTACATGGAAAGGACTGTGTCCTTTCGTCTGGTCAAACAGAGCTGATCGTTGACTGGAAATGGTTACGTTCGGCTACTCGGAGACCACTTGCAATCCAAACAACGATCTCATTCTTACTGGGCAATAGTTGTGCGATTGGAGCGAATGGTTTGGCTACCCTCATCGCCCGATATGAATCCCACCAGAGAATTTATGGGACTTAATCGAGAAGTCAGTTCCTGCACAAAATCCTACACCGGCAACACCTTTGCAGTTCCGGGCGGCTATAGAGGCTGCATGGGTCAATATTTCTGCAGGGGACTTCCAACGACTTGTTGAGTCCATGACACGTCGAGTTGCTGCACTACGCCTGGAAAAAGGAAGTCCCAGACGACATTAGGAGATGTCCCATGACTTCACCTCGGAATGTATCGCCGCTGCAGGTATTCAGACCCCTCACTGCTCGCAGTACGCATCACCAGTTTTCTCGAGCCTGCCCGACTGCGGTGACACTACTGTCACGTAGTTTCCTGGGAGGGATTGTCCGCCGCAGCGAACACGCGGTGGCGGGGGCGGCGACTGCCCGCGCCTGTGTCTGGGGCGGCAGACGCCTCGGCTGGCTCGCCTCAAATTGGCGGCCTTTTTCCGCGCTGGGTGCGGTCCGGTCCGGGCCGCTGCGCTTTCCATGTCAAAGGCGCTGCCGGCCGCCTGTCATGTTTAATGCATCGCCCGCCGCCAATAAGTATTCATGCTGCCCGCGGCCGGGACCGCGCCGGTAGCCACAGCCACAGGCACAGGCAGGTGGAGGCGGAGGCGGAGGCTGCCGCACGCCAATTCGCGCTGCGTCCCCGTCCCGGTTCACGTTCACGTCCACGTTCACGATCCTGTTGCCGGGCGGCAGCAGACGCAGACCCTCTCCGTCAGCCGCTCGCCGACCGGTCGACACACAGTGTCCGCTCTGGCGCGCGCGTGCCCGCGGTGAAAGACTACCTGCTGTCCGGTGCTCGTCGGGCTAAAACCCTTACGACGTAGGATTTATACATAAGACAGAGGACACCCAGCCAACAGCGGAGCGTTTCGCCACGGTTCGCTTGATGAGCCTCACTCATCACCACTACCACCAACACCATTATCATTATCATTTAAGACTAATTATGACTTCCAGCGTTCAGTCTGGAGCATAGTCCTCCTTATAAAATTCCTCCATGATCCCCTATTCAGTGCTAACATTGGCGCCTCTTCTGATGTTAAGCCTATTACTTCAAAATCATTCTTAACCGAATCCAGGTACCTTCTCCTTGGTCTACCCCGACTCCTCCTACCCTCTACTGCTGAACCCATGAGTCTCTTGGGTAACCTTGCATCTCCCATACGTGTAACATGCCCCTACCTGACTGCTACATCTATAGAGTTCATTCCCAGTTTTTCTTTGATTTCCTCATTGTAGACACCCTCCTGCCATTGTTCCCATCTACTAGTACCTGCAATCATCCTAGCTACTTTCATATCCGTAACCTCAACCTTATTGATAAGGTAACCTGAATCCACTTAGCTTTCGCTCCCATTCAACAAAGTTGGTCAAAAGATTGAACGGTGCACAGATAACTTAGTCTTGGTACTGACTTCCTTCTTGCAGAAGAGAGTGAGTAGATCGTAGCTGAGCGCTCACTGCATTAGCTTTGCTACACCTCGCTTCCAGTTCTTTCAATATGTTGCCATCCTGTGAGAATATGCATCCTAAGTACTTGAAACCGTCCACCTGTTCTAACTTTGTTCCTCCTATTTGGCACTCGATCCGTTTATATCTCTTTCCCACTGACATTACTTTCGTTTTGGAGATGCTAATCTTCATATCGTAGTCCTTATATTTCTGATCTAGCTCTGAAATATTACTTTGCAAACTTTCAATCGAATCTGCCATCACAACTAAGTCATCCGCATATGCGAGACTGCTTATTTTGTGTTCACATATCTTAATCTCACCCACCCAGTCTATTGTTTTCAACATATGATCCATAAATAATATTAACAACAGTGGAGACAGGTTGCAGCCTTGTCTTACCCCTGAAACTACTCTGAACCATTAACTCAATTTACCGTCAACTCTAACTGCTGCCTGACTATCTATGCCCACGCGACCGCTACGGTCGCAGGTTCGAATCCTGCCTCGGGATTGGATGTGTGTGATGTCCTTAGGTTAGTTGGGTTTAAGTAGTTCTAAGTTCTAGGGGACTGATGACCTCAGCTGTTAAGTCCCATAGTGCTCAGAGCCATTTGAACCATTTGACTATCTATGTAAAGGGCTTTAATTGCTTGCAAAAGTTTGCCTCCTATTCTGCATGTCGTAGACCAGACAATAACTTCCTCCTAGGAACCCGGTCATATGCCTGTTCTAGATCTATAAAGCATAGATATAATTCCCTGTTCCACTCGTAACACTTCTCCATTATTTGCCGTAAGCTAAAGATCTGGTCCTGACAACCTCTAAGAGGCCTAAACCCACACTGATTTTCATCCATTTTGTCCTCAACTAATACTCGCACTTTCCTTTCAACAATACCTGAGAAGATTTTACCCACAACGCTCATTAAAGAGATACCTCTGTAGTTGTTACAATCTTTTCTGTTTCCATGCTTAAAGATTGGTGTGATTACTGCTTTCGCCGAGTCTGATGGAACCTGTCCCGACTCCCACGCCACTTCAATTATCCTGTGTAGCCATTTACTGGCCTCACTTGGAATGTTTTTTTCATCGTGAACCACACCGACTGTGATTGGTGTACGCTAAGAAATGAGCTGATAATCACACGGAGCGTGCTCCGCAACATGATTTGCGACAGCTGCCCTCTCTAGCGGCAGCTTTCGGCTATATCTGGTGCCCAAAACCCAAAAGCTGTTTACTCTTATGATGTAGGATTAACACAATAGACAGAGGACACATAGCCAACAGCGGAGCGTTTCGCCACGGTTCGTTAGATGAGCCTCACTTGAAACGTTTATTTCGTCGTGAACCACACCAAGTGTGATTGGTGTACGCTCAGGAATGAACTGATAATCACGCAGAGCGTGCTCCGGAACATGATTTGCGAACGCTGCCCTCTCCAGCGGCAGTTGTCGGCTATATCTGGTGCGCAAACCCAAAAGTTGTTTACTAAATTGGACTCGCGAAAAATGAGCTACGTCGTTAGCTGTGTTAGTGATCGTGGAAGAAGAGATCAGAAAAATGTGAGGAATTTAACCTGTTGTGTACGTCATATGCAACAGTAAGGAGAGGTGGCCACAGAGTGGTGTGGCAACTGTCGTCATAGAAAAGCTGGACGGGAGCAAAAATGATTAGCGAGCACGTTAACAAAGCAAACAGAAGATTTATTTAACTTGTTTTTTTTTTTTTTTTCAAGCGAACGAAGACTCATTTCAAATAATGCAGCAAGAATAAGAGTCCAGCCGATACAAGAGAAAATAGGATGAAATGATAATTAAATCAAGACCCTAAGCTGTCGACAGGCGTTGATATACATCGACTGGGACAGTTGAAAATGTGTGCCCCGACTGGGTCTCGAACCCGGGATCTCCTGCTTATACGGCAGACGCTCTATCCTATCTGAGCCACCGAGGGCACAGAGGACAGTGCGACTGCAGGGATTTATCCCTTGCACGTTCCCCGTGAGACCCACCCACATTCCCAACTTAATGTCCACACACTAAATTCGTAGTGCCCCTGTCCATTACACTCATTACTCTCGGCAGACAATCTTACCGAGTCCCGTAAGGGTTCGGGCAATGCGTGTGCATCCAGCACAGAAGAAGAAGGTCAATGGCCGGTTAGCCTTAACTATATGAAGGTGGTATCTGTTGTTTCGGACATGTTCGAAAGAACAGATACCAAAAAATGGCTCTGAGCACTATGGGACTCAACTGCTGAGGTCATTAGTCCCCTAGAACTTAGAACTAGTTAAACCTAACTAACCTAAGGACATCATACACATCCATGCCCGAGGCAGGATTCGAACCTGCGACCGTAGCGGTCTCGCGGTTCCAGACTGCAGCGCCAGAACCGCGCGGCCACTTCGGCCGGCGAACAGATACCATCTTCATGTATGCAAATAGAATGAGGCTTACTGCAGAAAGCACGAGCAGTGGTGTCGTAGCGATGAGGCTTGAAGTGCAAGTGGGTTGAGTAGCTGCCGCTGTCCGTACCGTATCGTGATGGCAGAGGGCTCTAGTGGTACGGAGCTGCTGGAGACGTGGCTCAGTGGGCGTGCACTATTGGGTCCGCCAGACCCCACACCAACCCTATCGGCGTCAGACGGAAACTTGTAATTCCGTTGCCAACGCTGGTAGGGTGTTACCGATACATGTTACCACGTATACCACCTACATAAATGATTTAGGAGACAATCTGAGAAGTCGTATTAGATTTTTTGCAGATGATACAGTCAGCTACTGTCTAGTAAAGTCCTCAGAAGATCAAAATGAATTGAGGAATGATTTAGACAAGATATATTTATGGTAACTAAAGTGGCAATTGACTCTGAATAATAATAAGTGCGAACTCCTTCACCTGAATAATAAATAAATCCGTTAAATTTCGGTTAAACCGGAAGTCACATCAAGTGAAGGTTGTCGATCCAATTATGTAAATACCTAGATATTACAATAAAGAACAATGTAAATTAACACCGTCGCATAGAAAATGTAGTGCGACTGCGAACCAAAAATGTCAAATGTGTGTGAAATCTTCTGGGACTTAACTGCTAAGGTCATCAGTCCCTAAGCTTACACACTACTTAACCTAAATTATCCTAAGGACAAACACACACGCCCATGCCCGAGGGAGGACTCGAACCTCCGCCGAGACCAGCCGCACAGTCCATGACTGCAGCGCGTCAGACCGCTCGGCTAATCCCGTGCGGCACAGGCGAACCAAATACTGCATTTTCTTGGCAGAAAACTTAGAAGACGCAACAAATCTACTTAAAAGAGACTGCCTGCTCTACCCTTGTCCGATGTCCTCTGGAGTACAGCTGCACAGTAAAGAAGTAAGTTTTATCACAAAACGGGATAGCAGTTATTAAAACAAAGGCGTTTTTCGTTAGGGTATGTATTTCCATGAAATTTCAATCATCAATGTCTCCTCCTAATGTGAAAATACTTTGTTGACTCTCGCCGATATAGAAAGAAATGACCGTCGTAATAAAATAGAGATCAATTCATTTTCTCCATTTGCTGTTAGAGTATGAAATGCAGAACAATCGTGTAGATATGGAAACGTAATTTTCAGCCTGGTTGGCGTACGTCAGAAACGAGCTTTTGCACCACACAGAAGAAGCTGTTCAACGTAATTTACAACTACAGTGCGTTACAGCGGCAGTTGTCGGCTATATCTGGCACTCACGCGGGAAGCTTTGTTTACGAAATTCGATGCGCGTAAAACAGCCTACGATTGTTCTGTTAGCGATGGCCGAAGATGACCGGGGAAAATCACGAAGAAGACTGTGAACACATAGCTGGATTGAACAACGAATTGTTACCTAAATTTAAAAATTATTTTGGCGGTCCTTTGACGCCATTAACTCCAGTCTAACGAATTTTATCAACAACACAGAAAAACACCACTCTTCGGCAAAGTTTATTGTGGTAGTTGCTACTTTTAATATTGTAGAAACATGGCTTATTTTTCCATGCGTGTATTAAAACGCACATTTGTTCCTTTGTCCTCATGCTAACCATGTTGTCGACGGTATACACTGTATTGAATTTCGAGGGACCAGCCAATGGCATAGACAGCGGTCTTGCATTTGAGTCCATGTCCCCTGGCACGTTCACTAGCTCGAAGAAATTCATTCGCAAACGGTGAACGCCCATTATATATAACATCGAATATTCCAAAACTTTTATTAAACTAGTAAGAAAATCGTAGAATCTTTTAGAAAACGTCAAGGGTATTAAAATATATTTGCAGAGAGTATGATGCGAACTGGCATCCTTTCAGTTCATAATCCGCGCCTCTGTGCACTACCGTACAGTTGCCGGTCTGTGATCTTACTATGTCCTGAAGACTTTAACCGACGATATTAAACTGACGCTTATGTATAGCAAGTCACACAAAAAAGAAACGTTTTTTAGAGTTCTCAATGTGCCATTGCTGTGAAATCGCATACATTCATAGCACGTAAGTTACAATATAAAACCCACCAAATATGGCTAACTGCAAACGATGTAGTCCAATTTGGCCTCTCCTAAGTCCCGTTTGTGACGCAGAAATGGATTTTTCATCTCATTACCCACATTCCTCTCCACGCTACAAAAATGTAACGCGTCTAATGATGCCTTTCCCGCTCACGGAATGTTAACTGTTCAAAATTCAAAGAGCACTCTTTCAAAAAATAGTAGGACACATTACTTCCACCCACACACTCCTCTCGAATTGACAAACCAGAAAAATTTCTTCCCACACATGTATCACTAATGGAACAGGCAGGTGATGAAATCTCAATGTTACCAGAAGTATCCCTCTCGATACATCATTGGGTGACGGCAGAGTATAAATATAGATCTACAGAATTTCTCTCTGAGGCGAAAACTGCCACAGATCCATACACATAAAACAACGTTTGGTGTGAATATTGGGAAGTGTGCAACACTCCAAATTTCGTGAGATTGCTAGTGAAAAAAATCTGTATCATTACTTTATTTTTTTAATGAAATTTCCTCCATTTGACTGTCAATTGTTCATTTATTTTTCGGATTATGATTTCGGCTTACAGCCATTCTCAGTTGAATGTTGAAATGTTAAAATATATCTGACCTGTCTGTGACATGTCATCGTCGAAAAAACATATTTCTGATCTTATAGACCAATTTGTCGTATTGCAGGATACGAGAACATATCGATACTGCAATCATTTAATACGACATCTGGCCGATAAGATCAGAAATATGTTCTTTCGACGATGACATGTGATAGGCAATTCAGACGTATTTTAACACTTCAACGTGCACTTATAAGTGGCTATAAAGCCGAAATCATCATTGTATAAAGTAAATTAACAATTAACTGTCAGATGGCGGAAGTTTATTCCAAAAAATTCTATATGACTGTGATCCCCCACGAAGGAAAGATCATGTGTCCCCATTTTTTGCATTTCTTTAACTTCGAGGATTCGTTACGTTAAGCGCCAAAACACACTTGGAATATATTGTCGAGTTTATGGCCGAGTAACATAGTACGGAATTTGGTAAATAAAAATATATAAATAGGTAAAATGGAGTTTTGTAGTTAGCGATAAAAATTATGGTGAAAGGATCTGTGAAAAAATTGTTCATCTTCCAGGGGATCCATATTTGCATTCCAAAGTTCATTTAACATTCCGAACTCATAAAGTGCTGCTTGGATGTAATTGTGGTACTGTCAGAATTACAGAAAGGAAAATTATTTCCTTGTGTGAGATAAATGCGTTTTCTTGCTTTCTATCGCGGATTTTTTTTTTTCACTCCCGAGAAGTGGACATGGTTTTCATCGTTCATAGAAATCCTAGGATTCACGTAATAACATTCAGTTCTGCTGTAAGAACTGGTGACACGTATTCAGTGAAATAACGCGGGTTATTAAATAAAGATATCAAGTGCAATTGTCAGCGTTTGTACGACGTTCATGCGCTTATAAATTTTTTGCTGGTACTGGTTTACCCTGCATCGAATTGCCTTAGCAACATTTTTCCGTTCTTGTTCCAAGTTTACGCTACTGACGTAAGTGTTGTAGCTGCCGGCCGAAGTGGCCGTGCGGTTCTAGGCGCTGCAGTCTGGAACCGCGAGACCGCTACGGTCGCAGGTTCGAATCCTGCCTCGGGCATGGATATGTGTGATGTCCTTGGGTTAGTTAGGTTTAACTAGTTCTAAGTTCTAGGGTACTAATGACCTTAGAAATTGAGTCCCATAGTGCTCAGAGCCATTTTATTTTATTTTTTTTTTTTTTTTTTTAGCTGTCGATCAAATTTTCTTAGCTTATCCTTGGTTCCAGCTTCTTTTATGGCAAGTCCAAGTTTGAAGGTTACGTACTGCGGTCTCTCTCAAAGTTAATATCAGAGTAACGAATAGTTTACGTCTGTATATATATATATATATGTGTGTGTGTGTGTGTGTGTGTGTGTGTGTGTGTGTGTGTGTTGCAGCAGAGAGAAGGAGGCGCTGAGTGAGTCAGTGTCCTGTCACTCTGAGGCGTCAAGGCGAGGAGCCCCAGTGAGTGATTAGCTCCATTTGCCGCTTCTGGGCGTCCCTGCAGTCCAAGATCAGCCGCCTCAGCAAATGCTCCACGTGTTTTCCCCTTACATTCTGACAGCTCTTTCACCATCCGCTGAGCTGGCACGAGAACAAGAAATTACGAGGCGCCCTTAACCAAGTGTGGAAGGGAGCTTCTTGTCACCTAGATTTTCATCATAACAAGCACACTGCAAATTTCTTTTTATTGTTTGATTGATTCCACAACATGATCCACATATAGCCATCCATTAGTACTGACTTTGCACTCTTTCATGTCGTCACCGACATCAGGTTATTAGGCACTGCGCAAAAGTTTCTGATGTCTCTATTATAACTCCCTGCAGAGATCATTCGCTTGTGTAGTATTTTATTCCCTGTTTACTTGAGTCGATAGTCCTGCAATATTTTATAAATGACGACGTTTTCGTCTGTACTGTTTTTAGATGTGTTTATCCAAAATCGTGATTTCGGCATATTCTGCCAATATCAGATGCCCAGCTCTCTACGTCTTGTCCAATATTATATAATGTAGATGCATAGTGAAAAAAATTAAAGAAAACGGTCAAATGTTTTAGGGAATCCTTTGTCTATAAGCAAGAAATAAAATAGATTAGAGTAAGATTTGACATGTCGTGAAATTATGCTTGAAATCATGCGCGGCATATGAGGTGCATCAAATATTTTTGTCTGATCTCTTTATTTCTTAGTTTTGGACGAATCATTTCACAAAAAAATTGACTTTTTTCAATTTTTTTTTCATTTTCAAGTTTTTCTCAGAGAACGAAAAATATAGTACATTTAAATATCAATCGGTATTCTATTATTATTAATGTATATAGATCAAGAGAAAGAGAAAAAAATGTGGTTTCAGTTGATGCTGTAATTTTATATTTTTTATCCTTACGACACGAAAGCAAGATTCCACAATTTGTACATCAATGTAACTTTTTTCGCGAAAAATAGATAGAGCTTGAAGAGATGAACTTTTTGACGCTTCATTTCTATAGCAAGCAACAGCTGTCCGTGAAGTATTTCCCTCAAATTACTATTTTTTCTTAACTGCCCTGATTATTTTCAAGCAATAAAGCTTTCTTATTTGCAGGACTAGACCTCACAGTGGTCAATTTAATACCCCCTTTGTCCATTTCCTACTCTTCGTTTGGCTATGCAAATTCGGATCAATACTCCGTTGTGTAATTTCTAGGGAGTCTTGATTTCGTTCCGCGCAAACATGTGAGAAAAAATCAAGAGTGCAGATGGCGTGAACTCGTTAAGAAACTAGGCCTATTGCATAAAGTGCTACGTCCTTCTTTTTTATAAGTGATGAAGACTCCCATCTTATTATGCACATGAAACATATAAACGTGTCTGAGGACAGCGCCCTCTTGAAAGCAACGATTAAGCACTTATTCAGTACATAATACTCTCAAATAGCTGTTGTGAATAAAAACGTTTAATAAGAGTTCAGGTAGAAAACGTCTTTTGCAAAAATGCTTTGTAATTATTCTGATAACGTATATAACGGTCCCAACAAATAGTTTTTTGTCATGAAAGGGCTACAGTCACTGCAAAGAGGTCAATGATTACACTTACTAATATACACGTATAACTGTACCCATTATAATTAATTTCAGTAGCATACTACGTTATCATTTAATGAAGAGAGATACATTGATTTCTTATTATTCGACTTTAAGCATTTTTCACAGTGATATCCTTTGGCGTGTTAAGTAAGCTGTTTTGGCAGTGAGTAAATCTCTCAGTATTTTTATTAGGGATTTTCCGACCAGCTTACAAACCAAAACATCTCTTGCAACACTTTTTCTTGATCTGGGTTTCTGAAGAGGGACGACTAACTGATAAATTACAACTTTAGAAATGTCTTCTAATGCTCTGTCAAATGAAGAACACTTATTTAAAGGTCAGTCAGTATTATCAGTTTAGATATCTTCGAAGATAAGACAACAAAAGTATACATCGTTGTCATTTCAAGTACTTGCTGTCCTGTTTGATTGTCTAACGCTTTTGTTGAATTTTTTTGTTTTTCGTTTTCACTGATAGCAAGGGTTATTTTCGTTTGCCGTACGACAGGGCGGTTGACCGTTAGATTATGCAAGACTAGAAGAAAGAAACTGTTTCATGAGTTTTTTTCGCATCCGTCACATTGCGTTTGTATATATAGCTATAGAAAATCACATGATTTTTATTCCCTTTATTTACGTGTCTTTTCATCATTTAAAAATGATCTTAAGACGAAATCTCAACAATGCGTATTGTAATAAACATTGCAGTCAATGGTGAATATGAAGTCATTTTAAAAAAGAAATGAACGTTCACGGCACCGATTGTTACGTAACGTTCTCCGCCACATCTAGTTTTCTTGTTAGTTGTTTCAGCAGACGTTATTTTTGATATTACAGTGTTTTTAGAATCATAGATACATGGAAAGACTCCCTTGCGTGCCGAATCGGAACCAAAACCGTAGCCGGCTGGAGTGGCCGGGCGGTTCTAGGCGCTACAGTCTGGAACGGCGCGACCGCTACGATCGCAGGTTAGAATCCTGCCTCGGGCATGGATGTGTTTGATGTCCTTAGATTGGTTAGGTTTAAGTAGTTCTAAGTTCTAGGGGACTGATGACCTTAGAAGTTAAGTCCCATTGTGCTGAGAGCCATTTGAACCATTTTTGAACGATTATGTTTATTCTGCTTCACAACCGCTGTTATCCCTATCACCTGCAACGAGTACAAGGATCATCAGCAGCGGACTCCCCTCTACGCGAAGGATTTTGTCGATGATTTTTGCGCCATACAATCACAATTATGGGATTTCTGTCATCAGTCCTCCTTACCGACGAAGCAACCTGTACCAGAACTGACATCATCAATCTGTATAATCGTCATCTGTGGGCTACAGAAAATCCTAGTGGAATGGTTGAGGTGTCTCATCAACATCGGTTCAGCGTTAATGCGTGGGCGGGGATTCTTGGCAAACACATATTTGGACCGGTTATTATTCCACAACGCCTCGGTGGAGGAACGTACCTAGACTTTCTGTGGAACAGTCTGCTGGGCTGCTTAAGAGTGTGCTTTCGGGAATACGACAGGTCATGTGGTTCCACATGACGGAGCACCAACCCACTTCCGCATTACAGTTCGCCGACAACTCAACATCTTCCCCAGACGTTAGACAGAACGCGGAGGCCCTGTAGCAAGGCCTGCAAGATTATAGGAGTTACACTCCCTGGATTTTTACCTCTGAAGAGTGTTGTGTATACTGAACCAGTTTTTCATGTGGAGACCCTTCAACAGCGTGTTCGCGACCCTTGTGACGCTATTCGGAGAGAGGTCGGAACGTGCAAAAGAGTGTTATAATCCATGGTGCGACGTGAACATGTGCATTGCATCCCACTGTTACGTGGACGCGATGCAGCTCCGTATCGTGTTCCAGTACGATTTGTTGTCGTTACATGCATACCACCTATTTCCGGACACATGTTCACGGGACCCTTCTTTCTCCATTGCCAGTCAGCAATCCGTCCCTGGAGTTTGTCCGTTTTATTAATGAGCACTTCTGGACTTGAAGCACCATAAATACAAAAAAAACAACAATCAGATTGCCGTGTGGTTTCCTTGTTAGCCTCCCAAGGCCAATCGTGTGGAGCTGTCATCTAACAATGGGGTGGTGCACCCCTACTCACTAACCACATTGCCACTAAATTCTATCTAAATTTTTCCACTTCCGTGTTAGTGAACAATTCTTTGTACTACAAGTTCGTTATGGGCATCTCCGCTATTTACAATAGCGCTCTTTACGCGTGTTCGTTCGCTATTTACGATAGCGCTCTTCACGCGTGTTCGTTGAAACAAAAGAAAAATGACGTAGCCAAATTTGACGTGTGAGGGGCAGTCGGGAACAGTACCCTACTGCGTCAAGGATAGAGAGACTGCCTTGTGAAGCTTTCGGACTCCGTAGTGTGAATGGAAGGCTGGTGTTGGCGTCGCAAAGAGGTCACATAGCTGCCGGCGGACGAGCGCGGAATACCGGCCGCCCCGCGCCTGCCTGGATTCAGCGCCATCCTCCCTCGCTCGCGATGAGATCGCCAGCACGTCACTGCCGACAAAGCGCCGCGGGGCTTATGGAACCCTCCGACGCTCCGCCATTTGGCACACAGCATTAGGCGACTAGCACTGATTTGCGTGATGTGCGTGGAATGGACGGGGAGGCGGGCCGCACTTCATTCTCCCCCACACCACGCCCACACGTCAGCTCAGTCGTCAGCGCGTCGGACGGGCCTCGATTAGTAAACTCCTCGATCGTAATGCTCGGTGGAATTCGCGCTGTAGCCCAGTCAACTGAGGCCAGTTTCACGGGGACAATCCTAGAGCCGCTACAAATGTCTTCGGTAATAGGTACTAACACTGACACCCTCTTTCCCCCCCATCCCCTACCCGTTCCTTTAAAGAATCGAACTCGCTTGTTCATGACGTCATCTGTTATACTACGCGACTATCCCGATACTCGAAACAGGGTCTGGGTTGCCTATCTAACGGCTTGCAGAGGCAACAAAAATTTGATTTTCAGTATTTCGCGTTAATATTTTCCGAATTAAAAAATTTAAAATGCTCTCATAATCTCATATTAAAAGTTTAACACAGCAAGTACTACAATCAGAGACTGTGTATCTGTGAAGGCACTGTAACCCGTGGCGCGTTAATATCCGGAGTTTATTCATCCAGTTTTTGAGACTGAGAGCACTTACCGACTTCCGACAAACCTTACATATAACCCTAACGAAACCTATTCTCCCTGACATCCCCCACAAAGCGGAGCAAGGAAAAAAGTTTGTAGCTTATTACTTTTTCCCAGTTGATGCAGTAAGACATCAGCATCAGACTTGATAGCCGGGAGGAGGTCATTTTAAGTAGGCTGCGTATTGGGCACTGCCATATTAGCCGTCGGCAGTTGATAAGTGGCGCTACCCCACCACTTTGCACACATTACGCCCAAGTTTTAACTGTTCTAAATGGCTCTGAGCACTATGGGACTTAACATCTGAGGTCATCAGTCCCCTAGAACTCAGAACTACTTAAGCCTAACTAACCTAAGGACATCACACACATCCATGCCCGAGGCAGGATTCGAACCTGCGACCGTAGCAGCTTCGCGGTTTCGGACTAAAGCGCCTAGAACCGCTCGGCCACCGCGGCCGGCTATTAAACATCTTTCTGTGTGGGGTATCAGCGAGAAACAACTTCCGATAAGCTTTGAAATTGTGTATAAAGTTTGTTGAAGTCGCTAAGTCATCATCAAATAATGGATGAATGTAATCTGGGTAATTTGCACGTCGTGTGTTACACTGCCTCACAACATAAAGCATACAAAATTTCTACATTTAATACTCAACTAACTGTGTTAGCACTCTAACCTACTATTATACCTCTCGATGAGTAGATTATGACAGCATTTTACATTCTTAAATTCGTTCAATAATTATGTGATATTATGATGATGTAATACACACTACTGTAATTTTACGCACATCGTTTCCCTACACCAGTTCCCAGACGCATCCATTGTGTAGGAAATGACCACGACTGTTGTAATTAAATAATTGTATGTATAAATTCCGCCGATAGTCACAGAATAGTTTTATTTAACAACGTTAATGTAGGAGACAGGTAATGGAGAACTGAAGTTGAGAGTCGGGCTTGGATATTTCACGCAGCAAGAGAATTTTCAGCGAAAAGCAAGGTTCTCGGTATGTGTGCCAATACGGCTTACAGTTTTCTCCGCCAGGAGATTCAATTTTACTGACAATATCGCGCGTATGTGGACATCAGTAATATTGATTTTGCGGGTAAAAGCCTGCACCAGATAGGATATCCCCGTGAGTGGAAAGGAGGACAAAACGAAGTAGGTTTTTCTCCGTCTCAGGCACAGGATGGCGCCTAGCGGAACAAACACGTGAATGTAAACGCTAAAGATACTATAGATAAAGAATTAGATATTCGTACAACGCAAAATTTTATGTTGCGGTTATGGAAGCGAGAGCTGGACTGAACAACCCTGCAGGCTTCCACACTAGCTGGTTTGCAGTGATCAGCCGAGCAGCTAGCTGTGCCGCGGAACAGCGTAGAGAACCTGCAAGTGTACAGACAGTTTGACCAACGCTCAGGCCAACGCGAAATGAATCGCCTATTGGCCGTAGCAGTACGTCGATCTGACAAGCGACACCAAAGCAGCTCTTCTAGCTTCTCATATGGTAGCGACTGGCATCCCCACATGGCTGTCACATCATTGATGTGAAGTATACCGAACATTTTGTTGTGAAGCAGTGTAAGCACCTAAGAATATGAAACAGTTTGCCATTTATTACAATTTTCCGACATTCTGGGTTCAGTGAGAATGTACCAAATCAAATTTCATTTGCTTCTCTTCTCTTTTTTCAAGTGTTCTGCAGCCGCTTCAGGTTTTCCTGCTGGGACATTCATCGTTGAAATTAGTATCACCTACGATTTGAGCATAATTTTTTCCTTTACTCCAACATATTTTCTATGAGGCATTGTGGACCGAATAATTTTTTCTTACAATAGGGAAACTCAGCAAACATATTTCTATAGGGACTTCATAAAAAAAAAGTAAAATATCGGAAAAAGTTTTCACACGAACTGTCTTTCGAAAACGTAACATCTGTATGAACTGACAGGTAACTGATTATCCACGTTATATACACTAGCAAAATTCCATGAGATTTTTGTTCCTTGCCTTTCATTTTCCATAACCAATGATTTGCCTGACGAATGGTAGTAATAAGCAATTTAAAAACTAAAATTAGCAGTAAATTTAAAAAAATAGTGCGGTCTGTAAGTTTGACTTATTTTTACAGACATCTCACACAAGTCGTAAAACAAATTTTTCGCGTTAGCAAATCAGTATCAGAGAGTTAAAGGAATCGATACCTGAAAAAAATGAATTAAAAATGAAAAAATGAAACTGAGGATTGATTCCGAGGTGTCAGAGTGGCATTCAGGTACTATGCCACTTAGCCACCGGGAAACATTCTAAACTGTAGCATTAAATACGTGTGACGTACAGTGTTTTACGCATCATGTGAATAATTGTAGTGAGTTTGCGCGTCGCTACTAAAACGAGCAAATGACAACTGTTTGGTAGGAAAAGTGTGGCTTTTCTATTCTCTCCTGTGCAAGCAACATATAAATTGTACACTGCAGCGCTCAATATTCTTGGAACAGTAGTAAATACAACGAAATATTATTGGTTCGACATTACTAAAGATATATCACAACACCAGATACGTACTTCCCATAGACATGAATAATTTGTCGCTTTCCACAAACTGCCATTACGACGAATTCCGTCTTACGAGTTAACTATAACTGTCCATTGTTTGCGCCTTTATTCATTCACTGGAAATATTAGTGCCACCGAGCAACCTTCACTACAGTTCTTACAGTCAATAGGAGAACAAACTGAAATTTCTCTCTGTTGTCCTTAAAAATTACTGAAGTCATAGTTACATTCATTAAATTCCTTATCAATCAATATTTAGTACACAAAAACTGGTGTGAATATCAAATGAGACAATCATGGCCACGATTCCGCCTTGGTGGCTGCGCGGTCAGCGCGGCGCTTTGCTAGCCGAAGGGGCCCGGGTTCGATTCATCATGGCCGGTTCGGAGGCTTGGCGTTGTGTTGTTTTGTCTTTTCGTTCGTACCGTCATAGTTGATATTCCACTGTTATAATGGTTGTACGGGCACGTTCCAAAAGCCAGTAGAAAAAAAATCATCATCGCTGCAGATTCGACGGACAGGATGATTCTTTTATCGATGTTAGATTACACAAAGGGCATGCAGAAGTGCATCAGGACTTACTGTATTTCTGTCTGCAAAAAATTATCCTACGGAATGATGTATTGGGGACGTCAATATCGCCCAAGAACAGCACTGACAATAATATTGGAGAAACGGTATACACAAAACATGGCGTTCTGAGCTGTCAGGCAGTCAGCGTCGTTACCACTATTGGCCACTCCACGTAGATTCTCCAAGACGGTGGATGTTGAGGCGCCCATCCCTCCCCCCCCCCCCGTCCCCCCTCATCCTCCCCCGCCTCCCCCCAGCCCCATCCTGTTAGCCAACACCCTGGCTCGGACCCTCCACCAAGCGACACTGGCAGGTCCCTGAAACCCGATCTCTGCTCTCGGTTTGCCACGCGTTATATTTTTTCTGCCGGGGCGGAGAATCACTTGCCTGATGTGGGTAACATTTTCCGCCCTATCTAGACATGGCTGTGTGAATTATTATTGTCTGCCAGTTTGAAAGCGACAGAGACAATATTGATCCTCCACTGGCTGAATGTTCGATTACCTTTATTGCTCGTTACTGCACACTTTCGCTCCTGAGGTGATTTTTAAGCATTCTTTAATTGGAGTGCCTTCATAATTACTCTAAAAATCATCAAAGCAGAAGAGAAGAAGAGTTTTGCGGAACTAAAAATACGTTTTTAATCCTGCGAAACTGTCCTTTACTTTTCTGGTGTGTATGTTAGGATACTTGAAAATCGATTCAGAGGAGACAGTGAACAGTAAGGAGAATAAAGTGATGTAACACATCCGGGACTGTGAGAAACAGGAGGTGAAGAGAATAAAAGTGTCTGAGATGTTGTGTCACAAAAAGATGTTGAAAATTGTGTGGACCAACAACAGAAGAATTGAAGTTTTCCACAGACTCGGCGATGGAACGAATGTATGTGAGGCACTGACTAGAAGGAAGGACAAGATGATGGGATGTGTGTACAGATGTCAGGGAACAACTTCCATAGTACTAGAAATATATTCACCATTTTGAATATTATCGGACTCCATCTGCACAGTGTATTGGTGACAGTGAAAATCTGTGCGGACCTAGAATCGAATGCGGATTTCTGGCTTTACGCGAACGGTTGCCTTCGCCGCCATCGTACAAGACAAAAAAATATAGTGGAAAACAAATATTGCTATATATACAACAAATAACTGAGGATGTTGTGTTTTGGAGCGTTGAAATAGGAGGGGATGTCTTGGCGCGCCACATCAAGGCTGGTGAGGCATAAAAGTCTATGTTTTAACCACAGAAAATCAGTCAGTTGTAGAACAATGTTGTCCTAAAAATAAATACGGTGTTTAAAATGTCCTACATCGTCGGACCCCATGGTTTGAGATAACCAGAGGAAAAGCTTGGTCTCTGAGTGAGTACGGCTTTTAATGCACCATCCTCTGAATACAATTCCAGTGGCACAACTACTCCATCACGCTCAGCCACAAGATGTGTGTGCCGAGAACTCTACTACTGTATTCTATACTCGGTATTCACACTACACGTTTCAACGTTCATGAAATGAAATAATTCAGTTTGTTGCGAAATGTGATTATTCAGTATTGACGTAACAGTTAAAATAAGAGCTGAGTATGAGAAGGACGCAATACACGGTGTGTTCAAAAAATTACTTATCTTTCTGTCTCGCTACAAGCTTGTTGTCCAGGTGTGAAGTCTACTCGGAGTGTTCGAAACACATTCGTCGGCCTTGGCTGACATTCACTTACGTCCAGCAGCTTTTCGCAACACTACATACTGTGATTACGCATCAAAAAAAAAGTTAGACTCTTCACGGTATGCTAAAAAATTGAGCGTGAAATGTTTGCATAGGCTATTGAAAGCAACAGACTCAACTTGACTGAACATAACATGCCGTTGGCGCGATTTGCTCCTATTTAGAACCCAACTTTCGGTGCGAAAAGTTTCTCGAAGCATATTTTAATTTCTACAGTTTAGTATCTAGCACACAAATTTTCAGAAAAGTATATATTATTTGAATCTACAAATTTTGTATTTTGAAAATATGATATTTGTTAGTTACTGTAAAATATTTTAAATTTGCAATGGATTGTTCTAAATTCCAAATTTTTCTTTGTGAGTAATAGTTTTGTCAGAAATATTTATTGAACAAAGCAAATTATTCTTCGTTAGCAAATAACATAATGTTTCAATTAAGACATATGAAAATTAATATAAATTTCATTTATCTGTGTAGCAATTTAATGCAATATTTGTTCACTACGGACCCAGATTATACTATATTTCTTTATTCGCATTGTTTTTACTGGGAGTAGCTGTCCTTTTTCTATCAGGTAACTAATATCTAAGTACTGGATAACAAATATATTCCAAAATATTGTAAATAAAATTTTAACAATTTCTTAAATTTTTATCTCATTCTTCACGTATTTAATAGAGTGTATAAGAGGGACCTACAGTGTTGAATAAATAGGCAGCTCCTTGTTAATGTTTGTCACTTAGCTCATCTCTTCGAAAATAAACATGTGATGACGAGCTTTTACTGCTGTAAGTTATACATTAGACTCGACTGTAAGCCAATCGTATCGTGTCATTCAATGTAAAATCATGCCGAAAAAGGCACCAAAGATCTGTGCTGACTATTTCAGTAAAATCATTTTGTCTATCCCCAAATGCATTTCAGTGTACAAAGTATACTTGTTCGACATGTGAATTGTACCCCTGTGGCGTTGTCAGTTGCAGACGAATCGGTCGACCGGGCACCACTGCGCGCATACACACACACACACACACATATATATATATATATATATATATATATATATATACCGGGTGATCAAAAAGTCAGTATAAATTTGAAAACTGAATAAATCACGGAATAATGTAGATAGAGAGGTACAAATTGACACACATGCTTGGAATGACATGGAGTTTTAGTAGAACTAAAAAAATACAAAAGTTCAAAAAATGACCGACTTATGGCCCTTTATCTGATCATAATAGCAATAATTAGCATAACAAAGTAAGACAAAGCAAAGATGATGTTCTTTACAGGAAATGCTCAATATGTCCACCATCATTCCTCAACAATAGCTGCAGTCGAGGAATAATGTTGTGAACAGCCCTGTAGAGCATGTCCGGAGTTATGGTGAGGCATTGGCGTCGGATGTTGTCTTTCAGCATCCTAGAGATGTCGGTCGATCACGATACACTTGCGACTTCAGCTAACCCCAAAGCCAATAATCGCACGGACTGAGGTCTGGGGACCTGGGAGGCCAGGCTTGACGAAAGTGGCGGCTGAGCACGCGATCATCACCAAACACACACACACACACACACACACATATATATATATATATATATATATATATATATATATATATATATATATATATATATGTGTGAGAGAGAGAGAGAGAGAGAGAGAGAGAGAGAGAGAGAGATAACATGTCCATTTCCGAACTACGACTCCTATCTAAAAATGTTCAGTTCCTCCTCTACCGAAGGCATAATTTATAATTTTGACCCTAAAGGTCTCGGAGACTCCGTAGGTCGCCAAGACAGAGATGTCGCCTGACGTGTAGTGGGACGCGTTGTCAACACGGGACACACGGCGCAGTTCGCTGTATCACCTACAGGTTCGGCCCCACCCCAGCGCTCCGCGATCAGGCGCGAGGCCGGCTCCGGCAGCGCATCTAACCCCCTCTAGACGGCCACGACCGGCCAGTAATCGAATATTTAACGAAGAGGGAAAACCCACTTTACGTGCAAATCACCCCCGGCCGGGCTGCGGCGAAGGCCTCTCCTCTGCCGAGCTGGCGACGCGAAGCACCCCTCCTGCAGGCGCCACACCCTGCGCAGACCGTTATTCCCGGTAATTACCCCCTTATATTTACTGCGCTCTATTTTTCCTAGGCGCAATTGCGTCTGTCCTGGCAATTGGGTCGTGTTTGGAAGAAAGGGGAAGAGCGGCAAATGAAATAGGCTTCGTGACTCATCGGCCGCTCCCTGAGATCCGGCGGGCGCCAATTACTGTCTGAGGTCATTTATAGGGAGACTTCATTGTCAGTAGACAAACATTGTTCCGTAGCCTTCATTTGCAAACTTACATAATTCTTACAGCAAATAACCTCTAGAGAAGTTGTAAGTCAGTTTCAAAGCTAACAAGTAACAATTTTGGAGGAAAATGAAGATGAGGTACGAAGAGCACTGATGAACTATGAGAAAAGGAAATATAACCTTTCCTATGTCTATAAATAAAACTAAAATCATGACATATCATGGAAAATACCGCACCTGCTCAAAAATAATAATCGGTAAATAGGGGATACATGCGAAACTTTCACACTTTCATAATTTTAAAGAATGACAACATTTGGAGTAAGTGTTGTCGTAGGGATAGTGTAGTTGTAGGAATGAAGAGAAAACATCTTTCAAAATGAACCAAGCAACATGAAATAATAACCACGAATTTATGATACATCCTCGTCTACACATTTCAATGTGCCCAAACATATGTTTTTCATTTAGTGTGTTTGTCTTGGCTTGTACGACGGGCAGAGATCACGAACTGTCATAGGGCCACGTAACCTATAACTTTAACACGACAAAGACTTTGTTGAAGCAACCCAGTTAGGCCCTAGCAGCAATGGGTAAATCACAATTCAAGGCGACAATGATAAATACGTTTGTAATTTCGGAAACTATATTCGTTTTGAAAAGGCAACTTGTACGACGGGCAGAGATAATGGACTACCGCTGTGGTCACGGTTATTATCTGTGACAATGCTGACACAAATTATCCAATTTATAAGTACTTTAAAATGAATAAAATGATATTTGTATGACTTTGCTTCGTACAATATGCCCATTTGCTTATACAGTTAAAAATCTCTTATGTTAAAATTTCCCTCAAATAGTAAGGTTTGCCGGCTGGAGTGGCCGAGCGGTTCTAGGCGCTACGGTCGCAGGTTCGAATCCTGCCTCGGGCGTGAATGTGTGTGATGTCCTTAGGTTAGTTAGGCTTAAGTAATTCTAAGTTCTAGGGGACTGATGACCTCAGAAGCTAAGTCCCATACTGCTCAGAGCCATTTCAACCAATTTTTAGTAAGGTTAGCGCAAAATAGGTATACCATATCAGAAGCCGATTAAAAAACCTTTCTAACGATACCTCACTCATCCCTGTACGATTGGTATGCGTCAAGAAACAGGGAGGTTGAGAAATAATATATACGATACCCCATGTGGGCAGGTTTCCAGCTTTAAATTTTTTAGGAAGTAATATAGTCCATGATATGAACAAAAATATAAAAAATGAGATTAATAATATCAATTAATATGCGGAATGGAAAGTAAATCATTGCAAATCAAAATATAGAAGGAAACAAAATTAAAATTTTATAAAACCGTAGTTACATTCGTATTGCTGTATCGAAGTGAATCATGGACCACCAAAAATTTAAAAAAAAAGGCAGTAGAAATTAGATTTCTCAGGAACGTTATATAGGTGTTACAAGCGAAGATCATATAAGAAGTGAGGATATTAGAAATCAACGAGATCAATGAAAAGACTGAAGAAAATTAAACATTACTGAAACATCTACAAGGAATGAGTGTTGAGTGAATCCCACGGGAGGTCATGTTTTACCAGCCAAGAGCGAGAGTGGATGTAGGAAGACGCAGGGTGATGGGGGGAGCGCGGGGGGTAGTGAAAAGCGAAGATGAAATAGGCACAAGTGACTAAACCTTGAACTGTAGATGAAGAAAATGAGGTAAAGCTGCGTATTGCGGGATCGTAACTCAAACAAAATATTTATCCGCTGTGCCATTCGATAATGTGTTCTCAGCCGTCTACAGTAGATACCCGTCACCTGAAAAAGATACCTCAGAAGAAGAAACATCTCCACTGAATTCCTTTCTTTCCTAAAATAAAATCAGCTAAACGTCATTCGCCAGACATCCGTCACGGACACACATGCGTATCCGAAGACCATCTAATGTACCTTGACATCTCTCTACTGCTCCACACGCGAAAGATAGTGTTCTTTGCACCACACTACGGCGTCAATTACGCATCTTATGATCGGTGGTTTCTGGGCACCGGGATGACAGCGAATATCAATTCTTGTCCGGCAGTTGATACCATTTTCTGTCACTTATTTCTGAACCTGGGCTCTAATGGAAGATGAAAGTTTCTGGAACACCAAAATGTTGTGCCAGACCAGGATCCGAACCTTAAGCATGTGCAGAATTTCAACTGTGAGGGCGAGATTTCAATCGCGCCTGTATGGGTTAGGCTAGATGTATTATAGGTTCCGTAGGTGCATAGTGAGGAGATTCTCAAAGTTGTAGACCAGTCTATAGAACAAGAATACGTAATACATGTTTACAAAAAAAAGGGATATGCTAATATTTATGGAAATTTCCGTCGGTTCTTAGAGGAACGTAGACATAATAATAATTTGAATGCAAAGTATTGATGTTCCACAATAATTATTGTGGAACATTAATACTTTGTGTTGAAGGATAGGCTAATGTTGCTTCAACAAATCCTAAATAAAATGGTTCTCATGGATGTGGAACAAAATTTTTTCCTAACTTCTCACAAATTTACTGAGATACGGATGATTATTCGTAGGCTGTTGTAGACAACCATCTCCAAACAGAAAATCTGTTTCTACATTGAACGCATTACTGCAATGAGGATCCGTAGAAGTCAGATTTTACGCAGCACTCAAGTTATCTGATGTTGTTTAAAAAAAAATACACATTAATCGGTTGTACTCAGAAGTTTGTTAGTGGAGGAGGTGAAGTTGACCACTAATAAATTCTTTAGATTCCTCTTAAAATGGGATGTATTAGTTGTTAATCATTTTATGGATGCTGGAAAATTATTGAAATATGTGTTCCTAAATAATAGACACCTATCTGGAACAAAGTGACTTTAAATCTAAGCTCATTCGGAAGAATATTGTCAACAGAAGGCAAGTATCTATGTTCGAGTTCCGGTCCATCAGACAGTTGTGACCTGCCAGAAAATTTCGAAACAGCTCACACTCCATTGCATAGGGAATTAATCAGAGACAAAGACGGATGTTACTAGAGTGTGCTTTAAAGTTAAGTAGTCACCATCGGTTAATTTCTTCGGCCTACCAGTACTACCATGGCACTACCTCACGGGGTGTTCAAACTTGTGGACACTTACAATTGCAGAATGACCTTCGAACTTCCTCAGAACTCAGTCGATTTATTCTTTACAGGAAGATCGTCTTCGATGCTTTATATGTCGGCCTTTTCCCTTGGACGCTTAGCCTAAATGCAACCGGAGCGCCTTCATGGGCCTGTGCGAGGACTTTTGGTCATACGTGTATTATACTGTAGGTATATTAACTATGGTTAACGAATGTAACTTAAGCCTCGCCCTTCCATGTGCTTTCTTGAGTATATCAGCTGCTGAAGCAACAGCCATCAGCGCCCTCGCCGAAGCTTACGGCTGCGAGTAAAGTAGCTGAGGGGAGAGTGGCCAGTGGATAAAGTCCCCCACGCAAGTCGTCAGGTTTTATACCTAATTCGATATTCAGCAGCTGGCCGGATATTCGCGACACGTCTGCCGGTAAAATATGGAAAACGCCCCCTGACAAGCAGTTTGGGCCGTAGTGGCCGTCCTTAAAACAGACCCCTACCCTCCTCGCACAGCAGAACCTCTCTCGGTGATCGCCACAGCTGAACGGTGAATGCTCTGCCCCATCTCGTACGTCTGTATCTACATCTGCACCGCAACTTCACAAAAGCGATACACGTCTGTCATTTACAGGTGGAATGCTGAAATGAAATCTGTTTGCGTGCCACTGTGTAAGTAGTAATGAACATAACGTTTACATCTCCTGCTCCAAAGTGGCGAGTATGTGACGAGCCACCAGATTATTCGTTATCGTCTCATTCCGAGCAGTTTCTAGATATTTGTCAAGCGGTGATAGTGTTCTTTGCACCACACTGCGGCGTCAATTACGCATCTTATGATCTGTGGTTTCTGGGCACCGGGATGACAGCGAATATCAATTCTTGTCCGGCAGTTGATGCCATTTTCTGTCACTTACTTCTGAACCTGGGCTCTAATGGAAGATGAAAGTTTCTGGAACACCAAAATTTTTTGCCAGACCAGGATCCGAACCTTTAGCATGTGCAGAATTTCAACTGTGAGGGCAAGATTTGAATCGCGCCTGTATGGATTAGGCTAGATATATTATAGGTTCCGTAGGTGCATAGTGAGGAGATTCTCAAGGATGTAGACCTGTCTATAGAACAAGAATACGTAATACATGTTTACAAAAAAAGGGATATGCTAATATTTATGGAATATTCCGTCGGTTCTTAGAGGAGCTTAGACACATTAATAATTTGAATGCAAAGTATTGATGTTCCACAATAATTATTGTGGAACATTAATACTTTGTGTTGAAGGATAGGCTAATGTTGCTTCAACAAATCCTAAATAAAATGGTTCTCATGGATGTGGAACAAAATTTTTTTTCTCAACTTCTCACAAATTTACTGAGATACGGATGATTATTCGTAGGCTGTTGTAGACAACCATCACCAAACAGAAAATCTGTTTCTACACTGAACGCATTACTGCAATGAGGATCCGTAGAAGTCAGATTTTACGCAGCACTCAAGTTATCTGATGTTGTTTTAAAAAAATACACATTAATCGGTTGTACTCAGAAGTTTGTTAGTGGAGGAGGTGAAGTTGACCACTAATAAATTCTTTAGATTCCTCTTAATATGGGGTGTATTAGTTGTTAATCATTTTATGGATGCTGGAAAATTATTGAAATCTGTGTTCCTGCTCATTCCGAGCAGTTTCTAGATATTTGTCAAGCGGTGCTCAATTTAAAATGTTTAAAATTTTCACATTATTCTCTCTCTCTCTCTCTCTCTCTCTCTCTCTCTCTCTCTCTCTCTCTCTCTAACTCAATATATTGAGTGTAACTAGGACATGATGAAAAGTAATGCCTCCGAATTTTTTTATTCTCTTCTCAACATCGGTTGAGGTATTACATGTCATGCATATTATTTGGTCTAATTCCTCGCATCGCTGACGAAAGTTTCCCTCTGCCGCTAGAAGACTCCGAATTGTGGCGTGTAACTAGGTAGTGTGTAACGTAAGTATGTCGGTGCATGAGAAACAGCGTACTGCAGTCGAGTTTCTAACCGCCTAAAATGTGCCTTCAATTGAAATTCACAGAAGAATGAAAATAGCGTAGGGCGATGCTTGTACCGACATCAGTTGCGCGCGACGTTGGGTTGTTCGCGCTAGTAATGAAAGAAACAGTGGTGCTAACCTCAACGTGTGTGACAGAACTCGGAGTGGACGACCGCGTACAACAACTGGCGAGACCCATCACAATCGGGTTGTCGTACTAATCAGAGAAAATCGTAGGATAACATAACACAGTTCTCAGGTAAGTGTGGCATATCACGAGAGCGCGTGCAGACCATCATTGCAGAACTGCGAGACCCTCGGAAAATTGAAAGCACGAATTCGAATAGTTAGTCCACACGTGGAGTACCCTCTTCTTCAGCACGATAACGCCAGACCACAAACGAGAGCTGCGGCATCTGCAATAATTCGACACCTCGGGTCCACTGTCATCGGTCGTCCTTCATAGTCCCTACTTAGCCACAACAGATTTTCATCTGTTTCCGGAACTTAAAGAATACCTACGAAGACTTCATTTTGTTAAGCTCAACGGACAAAAAGTTTGCGTGTAATTTTGCCCCTGGACTTGATAACCGTCTGGATTCAGTTAGGAAGTGAGTCCACAAGGATGTGCAAGTGCGTCACATCGAGGTTAAGCCATTGGCTGACGATTTGGTTGCACAAATTGCGGGGATGCTGAGTAACTATTCCAATTTGTCCAAAAGATTTTGTATGGAATTTAAGTCAGGTGATTTTACAGGCCAATCGAGATGAAATAGGGTGGGCGAGTTTTCAGGAAACCAGTCACGTATTCTTCGAGCCCGATGAACTTTGCTGCTGTAGTGTTCATGTGTGAGCAATGGCCTCTTGCCAGATGATCGACACCAAATGTTCACTGCATTGTTCTCTCGCTAACAGGTAGGGATGGACATCACTCACTCCCTGCAGCAAATCGTGTCGGGTTTGGAAGTGATTTTGATTCACAGTCTCTTTCAGTCAGGATCTTTTACCGACCACAATTCTGACGTCGTGTTTCGTGGTCACATGTGTTACACTACTGCTTGTAGATGCGTTGAACAGTTCGGCGGGCCGGCCGGAGTGGCCGTGCGGTCCTAGGCGCTACAGTCTGGAGCCGAGCGACCGCTACGGTCGCAGGTTCGAAACCTGCCTCGGGCATGGATGTGTTTGATGTCTTTAGGTTAGTTAGGTTTAATTAGCTCTATGTTCTAGGCGACTGATGACCTCAGAAGTTAAGTCGCATAGTGCTCAGAGCCATTTGAGCCATTTTTGAACAGTTCGCCGCGAAACACTAATATACCCAGCAACGTCACATACAGTATGGCCACGAGCAAGGTCAAACACGACTCCACCTTTTTGTCATTCTGTCACTTCCTCACATTTACTTACGTTCACGTAGAATGTCCGCTCAAAACAAAAATGCTGCGTCATGCTGATGTAGAGGTGTTGGGAGTGCAGTTGAACACATGACTCGATCGCTGCGCCATCTGCAAAGGCTTAACGATTCATCTGTGCGTGCGCACTGGGGTGACTATATTTTCCAGTGAGCTTATTGATGAAACGGTGCAATCAGTGGCTCCGTCAACAATGTCAGACAATCTACAGTGATAGAATCAACAAACGAATCTCTCGTTGGTAGAAATGTGTTAGTCCTCATGGTGACTGTCTTGAGAAATAAATGTGTAGACATCAAGAACAAAGTTGTAGAATATTAAAGTTTGTTTTACTTTAAAAGGCTTATAGAGTTTACATAACAAATTCGTAGTCATTACTTTCCAGCGTCCTTGTATATTTTTTACCCCACGGTGAGAAAAATGGGCCCGCTTTATCCCAGTTTCTGAACAGCAGGTAAAGTAGTGGTGGCGCTGCAGAGTGTGGCGGCTGTCGGAACTTTGTGGTCGGGCTGTGCGGCCGGCGGGGTATTTACATGGCGACCCCGTGCCGTCCCGTCCCCCGCTTGATTAGCCGGCACCCCTACCCCGCTCTGGACTCTCACCAGTTATTGACCGCCCCAGCGCCAGCACCAGCTGCCCGCGGCTGTTCAAGGGGATGCTCCACCCCCACACCACCTTCCCCAAAATGTCAGCCTTCACCCGCTCCCACATAGTTATCACCAATGATCCAAAGATCCAAAGAGTTTTGCGAACACTCACATAACATTGTCAAGTCGTGCAATGTGACAGGTGACACAGACACTACATTTACATAGATACTCCGCAAGCCACCGTACGATGCGTGGCGGAGGGTATCCTGTACTGCTACTACTTGTTTTCTTTATTGTTCCACTCCCAAATAGAACGAGAAAAGAACGATTGTCTATATTCCTGAGTAACTTGATCAGTCTGGTCCTTAGGCGCAATCTATGTTGGCGACAGTAGAATCGTTCGGTAGTAAGCTTCATACACCAGTTCTATAAATTTTGTCAATAATGTTCCTCGAAAAGAACAACGCCTTCCCTCCAGGGATTGCCCAAGCATATCTGTAACACTCACGTGTTGTTCAAACGTTCTGGTAACAAATCTTGCCCGCCTCTGAATTACTTCGAAGTCTTCCTTTAATCCGACCCGGTACAGATCCTAAACAGTCGAGCAATACTCAAGAATAGGTCACACCAGCGTCCTATGTGCGGTCTCCCTTACAGATAAACCACACTTTCCGAAAATTCTCCCAAAAGACCGAAGTCGACCATTCGTCTTCACTACCACAGTCCTCAGCTGCTAGTTCCCTTTCATACCGCTTTGCAACTTTACGCCCAGATATTTCAACGATATGATTGTGTGAAGCAGCACACTACTAACTCTGTATCCGAACATTACGGGTTTGTTTTTCCTGCTTATTCACATTAACTTTATCTAAGTCATCCTATAGTCACTCAACTTCGACACCTTACTGTATACCACAGCATCATCAGCAAACAAAAGCATATTGCTGCTCACACTTCCCTCCAAATCATTTACGTATACACAGAACGACATTGGTGCTATCACACTTCCCTGGGGCATTCTTGACGATACCGTTGTCTCCGATGAACACTCGCCGTCGAGGACAACATACTGGGTTCAACTACTTAAAACGTCTTCGAGTCACATATCTGTGAACCTATTCCATATGATCGTACCTTCGTTAAGAGCCTGCAAAAGGGCACCGTGTCACTTGCTGGTCGTAGGTTGTGTTCCAAAAATGAACAGCATAGTGACAGAAGTTATGACACTTTCTGCAGGACCTGACCATCATTTTGCAGTCAGTGCTCAAGCACGTACAGTGCAAGCTGTTGCTGATTTGTTTGACTGATAGGGTTGCTAAGTGTTGTACCACCTACTGCACTCCCCTGACTTAAGTTCAACTCGATTTCTAAACTGAATGAAACGCTTCACGACATTCGCTTTAGAACTGCAACAAATTCGTCGGGCAATAGAACGCGCCGCTCGAACTGTCAACACAACTGGCACTGCTAAGAGTATCCTACAACTTCCACATCGCTGGCAACGGGCTATACACAATGCTGGTGACTAATTTGAAGGTCAGTAAAACTTTGAAACACGTATCTATTTTGTGCGAGCTGTAAATAAATAGTTGCCACTATTAAAGTTCCAACCCTCGCAATATGTGTAGATTCGAGTCAAGTTACGCTGCTCTCTACGGATGCAGGACAGTTTACTGCTCTTTCTTCCAGATACAACGTGCTCCGTAGATGACCAACTAGTAACTCCCATCATTGCCGCAAGATGTCGTTCCTGACACCAATTTAATATAGAATAATATCATTCATCATTGCCGTAAACAGTAAATTATATATTCAAACCTTCCACGTGAATCAGTCTATCCATTGGTGAAAACCTCGGGACGACTTATAATTTGTATAGATGTAGAAGCGCGCTTAATATGTACCAATGTCAGTATAATATTAACATTGATTCCGGCATTCTGTTTAGTCTAGGTTCATAGTCAGCAGAATCCTTTCACTTCTTCCACTATTCATTCTTTGCCAATATTGACGTTTAATAAGTCGTTATTCGCCTTTTTAGTACTCATCGTTATATTAGTCCCTTTGTTCATCTTTAAGCCATATTCTGTGTTAAGTATGCTGTCCATTCCTTTCAACAAGTGTTACGCGTATTCTTCATCTGCGGCCACAATAGCCTTGTCATATTGAGAAAAAGAAACAAAAGAATCTTATTCTTGAAGAACTTAAGGCTCTTTAAAAGAAGACAAAACTAAATAAAACACTTCTTTGGTTAAAATAAACCTAGCACACCGGAAATAAATCTTTCCAAGTGCTTCTTTTAATTGTCGCTTGCCCTATTGTACATTCAGTGTTGGTTAGTGAGGTATTCTTTGCACCGGCTAAAGATTCCAGGTCTGGTTTGTAAACTGTAAGCTAAGTTTCCAAGAACCCAAGCGAATGCATTATTTTTCGCTGCTGTGAAGACTTTCAAATCTGGAATCAGACTTATTCCTGTTGTTATATACCTCTATGAAGACCTGGGTATAAGTGCCAAAATATTTTCCTAGAACAATACCAAATGTGGTGTTGCTCACATGCGAGGAATAAATGCTGTGTCGTGGATTTTGAATCTTCCGCCACGCCAGCTCACAGTTATAGTTCGGGCACTTTATGCTATTATGATGTTTCGGCACACCAATCATGTAGATGCCGCAGTAGATCGGTTTAAATAACTTAATTCTTTATATCGCTGGCATGGGTTATCAAAACCCGCAACAATACCCATTATGTCTACCAGCTATGAAGAATATTGTTCCAAACGTCAAGTAGCGTAATAATCAGACGTATTACCCAACTGGCTTGTTGTGACACAATTACTTACAAACCACGTTCTCACTGACGGGAGTATGCCTACCTTATGGAGTCGGTAATTGACAACATAAGACATTCGTGAAAATACCACTGTGTGCGTTGTTAATACAAGAAGAAGTTACGATACCTGGCAGAGTTTAGTGCGCGGTGACTGCCCCTGCATATGCGACTGACCCGCGACGCACGGCGCCGACCGTAGGCGGCCAGTCTCCCGTTTCCGGGCGGGTCCGCCGGCACTTACCGGGATAAGGAAGAGGCCGTTTAATCTGCCCGCCGGTCACTGTCCAATCTCCACGCCGGCTCCGGTTGCCTCGTGCCTCCCCACAATCCCTCCCGCTCGTTGGACGGGGGGCGACCTGGCAGAAGCGCCACCGGCTCCCGCCTTTGGTTCGCGTTCTCGCGTTGTGAGGTTCCGCAGCCGCTTTCTAAGCGAACCCACACAATAGTGCCTCCCTTGTAACCAACATCAAAGACACGTGTTATATTGGCACAACCCGTCGCAGAGGACTGTCAGCGCTGGATTCAACTCCCTATCACAACTAACAGGGGATGGTCCAGTTCCACTAGTCGAAACATGCTAGGAAATTTTTTGCACAGGAAGAATACACCGAAAGAAATTCACTGCCTAAATTTTAGGTACTAAGGGACACTCGAGGTCTTTTATGTTGAAAATGGCAAAATTCGGTGCCCGCCTGGGGGATGCGGACATTCACACATTCACCGAAGCTGTAGCAGGCGAATTGGTTGACGGCGCATTGGTAAATAGATAACACAACACAACCCGATCGTAGTATGTAAACTGTATTTCCGTATCTGCATCTACATTTATACTCCGCAAGCCACCCAACGGTGTGTGGCGGAGGGCACATTACGTGCCACTGTCATTACCTCCCTTTCCTGTTCCAGTCGCGTATGGTTCGCGGGAAGAACGACTGCCGGAAAGCCTCCGTGCGCGCTCGAATCTCTCTAATTTTAGATTCGTGATCTCCTCGGGAGTTATAAGCAGAGGGAAGCAATATATTCGATACCTCATCCAGAAACGCACCCTCTCGAAGCCTGGACAGCAAGCTACACCGCGATGCAGAGCGCCTCTCTTGCAGAGTCTGCCACTTGAGTTTGCTAAACATCTCCGTAACGCTATCACGCTTACCAAATAACCCTGTGACGAAACGCGCCGCTCTTCTTTGGATCTTCTCTATCTCCTCTGTCAACCCGACCTGGTACGGATCCCACACTGATGAGCAATACTCAAGTATAGGTCGAACGAGTGTTTTGTAAGCCACCTTCTTTGTTGATGGACTACATTTTGTAAGGACTCTCCCAATGAATCTCAATCTGGCACCCGCCTTACCAACAATTAATTTTATATGATCATTCCACTTCAAATCGTTCCGTACGCATACTACCAGAAATTTTGCAGAAGTAACTGCTACCAGTGTTTGTTCCGCTATCATATAATCATACAATAAATTCGCAATACATGACATTTGTCTAAGTTAACGGTCAGTTGCCACTCCCTGCACCAACTGGTATCCGCTGCAGATCTTCCTGCATTTCGCTGCAATTTTCTAATGCTGCAACTTCTCTGTATACTACAGCGTCCTCCGCGAAAAGCCGCATGGAACTTCCGACACTATCTACTTTCTGTGATTCAAATGCTCACAGTCACTATTCGTTCTAACTTGCAACTCATTTAGTATCCCAAATCAACAAGTTGCCAGTTCATTTGCACAGTTGTTAAGTATCAAGAGTTGATATAAAATTGAATCAAAATCCGTTTGTTATCTTCATCTATGCCTGCTAACAGACATTTCATTTACGCATGTAGTAAAGTTTCACAGTAATTTTGAATTCAGTTAACATTCTTAGTCTTGTAAAAATGACATATGAAGAAAGTGATATGCAATCGGAATCACTGACCTCTGTTGGAGAGCTATACATGTGTTAATTGCAAGATACATTCTTGGACATATATTCGAATTACGCCAACATTTCGTCAGAAACTGTTGGAACATTAGAAGAAGTAGGAAATACTCTGACGAGTCCATGGATTGTGATTCGAACGATGATGTTTGTGCCAGTAAGCGTCCGAATCTCTTCCAAGGCAAAAGAAAAAATTTAAAGTAGGAGTTTTTAAAGGAAAAGGAAAAAACTGAATTGTTTGTTAAGTGAACGATGGAGAAAAATCTTAACCTTAAGTAGTGTGCAAAGCCGATTGCGTTTCTTAAAATTTGAACGTTAATTGTATAAATAGGAGAAAGAATTACACGAAGTAAGAAGTATGCACCAGAATGAAACATTGAAAAGTGTGGAAGAAAAACTATTAGTAAAACTTAGAACTGCTCGTAAAAGACAATGCACCGTTACTGACGGAGATCTACGAGAAGAACATTGCTTATTTCCAAGCTTCTTCGAGCTGGTTAAGCTGACTCAAGGAATCATACAGGATAGGAAATCGCAAAATTAGAAAGTTTAGTTCAAACAAACGTGTGCTGCTGATAAGCAATACTACACAGAAATTAGTAGCTGATGTGAAAATGAAGCTTACTATTATCCCAGCCACTACTGCATTTAAAACCGATCAGAAAGGATTCCTGAACTAAGTGCACAGAAACCGCAAATTGTCATTTCGGAATCAAACACAGTCCATTGTGCAATCGATGAATGTTTTGGCACGTTACTATATAATAACGACGATAGTGAATGAATTACTGTTTCCGCATATTTATATTTGTCTTCAGTCGGATAGCGTTAAGCATAGGTTGCACAATCGATGAGGCAAAATTACTATTCTGGATCTGGAATCTCTACATTGTTAAGTGCAATCGTGTGCAGTTTCGCATTGTTAAGTTATTCACTTGAGATGAAACCTGGGATTGTATGAAAAGTTTGAAAAGCTCTCAACAACACTAAAAATGGTTCAGATGGCTCTGAGCAGTATGGGACTTAACTTCTAAGGTCATCAGTCCCTTAGAACTTAGAACTCCTTAAACATAACTAACCTAAGGACATCACACACATCCATGCCCGAGGCAGGATTCGAAACTGCGACCGTAGCGGTCGCGCGGTTCCAGACTGTAGCGCCTAGAACCGCTCGGCCACTCCGGCCGGCAACAACACTAAAGAAACAGAGGCTGTATTCTAAGGAGAGATTAAGAAAATGAAACCAGAGGCTTGCAGATAGGTCACTGATGTAGTAGTAGAAGAACAGAAAGGCAGACATTCCACGAATAAGAAACGTATGTCAGAAGCTAGAGCAGTGTGGGGTCGGTTAAGAAGATAAAAGGACGAGAGAGAGAGAGAGAGAGAGAGAGAGAGAGAGAGAGAGAGAGAGAGAGAGAGAGAGGTTCAGAACAAAAATATCGACAATGGTGGATCTATTAGATCATATACAGGAAGATCGAGCAAGAGTGGGTCAGGGAGTGAAGGAATACTGGTGAAAGAGAAAAGAAATTGACAAATGATGCAAGTGTGTAACTGAAGCTAGCTGAGGTAATCTAATTCATAAATGAATAGTTCTTGGAATAAGAGAAATACGCTTTCTTGTCAACAGCCTTGTGATGGTTCGCATCAAACCAGTCAGAAACGATCCATCACGATTTCCTTTAACAGACTCTTAACTGAAAATGGCACAAGCAGTCAGTAGCAGGTGCTAGCCTCAGGAGGCACCCCATGTGGCCAGTCTACTGTGTCGCCAGGATGGCTTGCGTGGCGTGCATCCCGGCAGCAGGACCTGAGGTGTGGCGACAGGCGTGGGTGGGGCGGGAGTGGGGGTGAGAGAGCCACTCGGCGGGATTGGCAACTTCCTGGGGCGCGGCCGGCTGATGAAGCGCCAGGAGTGCTTTAATTCGCCGCCACTGCCCCACTTGGCCGCGTCCGGGATTGCCACTCTTCTCTCCTCGTCTTTCCTCTCCAGTGGCACCGCTTTCGCCGCGCCGTTAACAAATCGACTGTCGCCTTCAGGTCTGTTATAAATATATGAGAATGGAAGACCGAGAGACAAGTGCTCCGATTACAACGGGCGTAAGGGACGGATGTAGTCTTTCTCCCCACTGTTCAGCCAATAAAACAAAGAAACAGTGAAGCAAATGGCAGAAAAATTCAGTAGGATGAAAATTCGGGGTGAAAAAAATAGCAATGTTGTAAGATGCGCCCAAATGAAAAATAGACTGTATTTATACGTAAAGAAATTTTAATATACATAATTGCCATTGACATTGATACACCGAAACCAGCGCGTAGGAAGGGAGTGGATGGATTCAGTGTAGAAACTCTTCGTTGCTGACGGATCTAGTTGCCCGGGGTGTCCTGTACTTCTTTGTCACAGGTGAGCCTTTGACCTTTCGGAGACTGTTTTAAGGGGCGGAAGACATGCGAGTCGCATGGGGAGATATTGGGACTGTAAGGAGGATGTTCCTTGACCTCCCATCGGAGGTCCCTTCTTGGCCACACACCCCGCCCCATGACGTTGACACCACCAGAGTACCGTGCACGTTCCGAGACAATGCTCTTCGTAAATCTGGGAAGCGTGCTCCCCTTCTGCGCCAAGAAATTCAATAATCGCTCTTTGTGCTGACTGGAAGGAATCCATCATGCTCCGGACTACGGAAACAACTCTCCAGAAATTAGGAAATTGCTGCGAGGCCTCTAACTGGGAATACCACCATACCAGCTCTCGCTAAACACATTCATCCACTGGGATTACATAGAGCGCCACTACAGCGAAGGTCTCGTTTTCAATTGGGCATACCTTACGGGGTTTTGCTAACAACGTTGCAATCCTCTGTGACCGAGAGGAAGAATTGCACGACCTGCTTAATGGCATGAACAGTCTGACAGAATATGGACTGAGAGAAAAAATGTACACCTTGCAATAACATGTACATATAATATATGCTTTCTGCGTGTGATCAGTCCATCCTACAGGACGATGAAGATGAAGATTACATAAGATTACCATCCTACAGGACGATGAAGAAAGATGAAGATTACGTAAGATTACATTTGTAAAAGTTTTAATTTTCAGGTATCTAGCACAAAAACGAAAGCTATGGCATGGCGAGGAAAATACCCATTTACGATGAAGGTGATAACTGATTATCAACCAGTAGAACAAGTTTCAAGCTTCACTCAATGTGGGTGTGAGTTATTTTTCAGTGCTGATGGAGTGAAGGAAAAAGCTTCATAGATTTCAATGTATGTGCGGAACAACTCGGCGAAAGGTAAGGCAAGACTATTTCTGTGCCAACATTGATGTATGGAAGCGACACATCAGAGAGTTAAACAAGTCATCGAAAAAGTATACAATCGTCTGAAATTCTGTTCCTCCGGCCAGTGCCAGCATACACACTAAAAGACAAAAAATGTAATGAAGAGATTAGGCAACAATTAAATATATTCTCGTTGAATGACGGAATTTTCCAAAGCAAGACAAATTGGGAAAACAATATTTTTAGAGTGGAGGACAACAGAATTCCAGTGCTTACCCTTGAATATCATCCCAACGGCAGCAGAGATGTTGGTCGGCCTATGAAGTGATGTTAGCAAAACTGAGGCCGTAACACGCTAACTGTCTAATCCTGGAAGAGTAAGTAAGTGAACCGAAGAAAGTAATGAGAGGAGCAGCAGAAACTAGATCAGTGGTAAACTTAACGCGAAAGCAGTGACACATAGTTGATCAAGGGAGGGAATATTTCTACTTTGGAAGCAAAACAACTAATAAAGGACGAAGCAGCGAGGGTTGGGTTGGGGTTGTTCTGGGGAAGGAGACCAGACAGCGAGGTCATCGGTCTCATCGGATTAGGGAAGGACGGGGAAGGAAGTCGGCCGTGCCCTTTGAAAGGAACCATCCCGGCATTTGCCTGGAGCGATTTAGGGAAATCACGGAAAACCTAAATCAGAATGGCCGGACGCGGGATTGAACCGTCGTCCTCCCGAATGCGAGACCAGTGTTTAACCACTGCGCCACCTCGCTCGGTGAAGCAGCGAGGACATAATGAGCAGTGTAGCATAGCCAAATACGCAGAAGTGGTCTACTAGTACCAAAACATAGGCCTTTATTTGGGAAATAAATTTCTTAGAATGTGAGTCCAGAGCCCTGTATTTTATGAAAGTTAATAAAAGGCATTAGATAACCTGGAAAAGAAGGGAGTCGAAGCATTTGAGATGTGTCGTTACACAAGGTTGCTGAAAATGATGTGGACTCATAAGATAAGAAATGAGGTGATCTTCCGCAGAATCGACGACGAAAGGAATACGTGGAAAACACTGACAAGAGGAAGGAGTTTAACGCTCCATCGACAACGCGGTCATTAGAGAAAGAGCGCAATCTTGAATTACGAGAGGATGGGAAAGGGAATCAGCTTTGCCCTTTGTTGAGAAGCCTTGCCGGAATTTTCGTGGAGCGATCTGAGGAAACCAAGGAAAAGTCAAATCTGGGTGGTCGGACGGATATTGGAAGCTATCGTCCTCCCGAATGCACTGACAAGAACAATGAGCAGGGAGAATATGTGTTAAGACATTCGTATATTGAACTAAAGCGATCTGCAGAGGGCAAGAAACTGTAGTCGAAACTAGAGACTGTAATATATCCATCAAATACTTGAGGTACTTTGGACGTAAGTGCTACTCTGAGATTAAGAGGTTGGCATAAGAAAGGAAGGTGTAGCGAGTGCATTAAACATATCAAAAGACGGTTAAGTTGACTTGATCATTTGTTTCCTCGTGTTTTTATTCCTATTCCGCAATGATCTTCCTTCTCACGTTCTTCTTCGAGATAAGTGTATCTGTGGTTCATACCCGAATATTCCCAAACAGATTTTCACACGTTGTCCATAAGAAGTGTGATCAGCACGACCTCGGGGAAAGCGGCGATCTATCGCAGCCAGCTGTCAGCTGGTGTTGAAACAGCCGATGCAGCGGAACGTGGTGCGTGGCCGATGGACGTGTAGATAGGCGTGGGGCGCAGCCAAGGCACGCCCGCCAAGACCACCGCTGCCGGTGGTTCTTTTTCTTGCCTGTCTTACACTAAGCCGCTGTCGCTCCTTGTCCGGAGTACCATGCATTAATTAACGTCTGTTCATAGTAGTTGCAAGACATTTGGAACATGTATCATGTTAGAGTATAATGACATTTCTGGAGACTAGAAATCTACTCTGTAGGAATCAGCATGGTGTCCGAAAAAGACGATTCGTCCACGACACTCAGAGGGCCATAGACACGGGTTCCCAGGCAGATGACGTGTTTCTTGACTTCCGCAAGGCGTTCGATACTGTTCCCCACAGTCGTTTAATGAACAAAGTAAGAGCATATGGACTATCAGACCAATTGTGTGACTGGATTGAAGAATTCCTAGATAACAGAACGCAACATGTCATTCTCAATGGAGTGAAGTCTTCCGAAGTAAGAGTGATTTCAGGTGTGCCGCAGGGGAGTGTCGTAGCACCGTTGCTATCCACAACATACATAAATGACCTTGTGGATGACATCGGAAGTTCACTGAGGCTTTTTGCAGATGATGCTGTGGTGTATCGAGAGGTTGTAACAATGGAAAATTGTACTGAAATGCAAGAGGATCTGCAACGAATTGACGCATGGTGCAGGGAATGGCAATTGAATCTCAATGTAGACAAGTGTAATGTGCTGCGAATACATAGAAAGAAAGATCCCATATCATTTAGCTACAATATAGCAGGTCAACAACTGGAAGCAGTTAATTCCATAAATTATCTGGGAGTAGGTATTAGGAGTGATTTAAAATGGAATGACCATATAAAATTAATCGTCGGTAAACCAGATGCCAGACTCAGATTCATTGGAAGAGTCCTAAGGAATTGCAATCCGAATACATAGGAAGTAGGTTACAGTACACTTGTTCGCGCACTGCTTGGATACTCCTCACCGGTGTGGGCTCTGTGCCAGATAGGGTTGATAGAAGAGATAGAGAAGATCCAACGGAGAGCAGCGCACTTCGTTACAGGATCATTTAGTAATCGCGAAAGCGTTACGGAGATGATAGATAAACTCCGGTGGAAGACTCTGCAAGAGAGACACTCAGTAGCTCGGTACGGGCTTTCGTTGAGGTTTCGAGAACATACATTCACCGAGGAGTCAAGCAGTATATTGCTCCCTCCTACGTATATCTCGCGAAGAGACCATGAGGATAAAATCAGATAGATTAGAGCCCACACAGAGGCATACCGATAATCTTTCTTTCCACGAACAATACGAGACTGGAATAGAAGGGAGAGGCAATAGAGGTACTCAAAGTACCCTCCGCCACACATCGTCAGGTGGCTTACGGAGTACGGATGTAGATGTAGATGTAGTGGCGACCTCTGTCCATTCTACATGACTTATGAATTTTAAGTGACACCTCTACTAAGTGTTAGCCAGTATTATAGTCTATGACTATATTCTGTCAGCTAATGAGACATTTACAAAAGACGAATGCACTAACAAGTTTGTTTACGATATACACACTTAATAACCGAGATATGCAGTGAAGTGACATAAGTCATGGTGTAGAGATATACATATACTATCGCGTACACAATGTATAAAACGGTAGTGCATTGGCGGAGCTTTCGCTTGTACTCAGGTGATTCATTTGAAAAGGTTTCCGATGTGAATATGCCCGCACGCGTAAATTAGTTGCAGCTAAACGCATGGGACATTCCATTTCGGAAATGGGAAATCAGTTTTCTGAGATCCACACTGTCAGGGGTGTGGTGTGCCGAGAATAACAAATTTCAGGCATTACCTCTCGCCACGGACAATGCAGTGGCTGACGACCTTCATTAAACGGTCGGGGCCAGCGGCATCTGCATAGAGCTGTTAGTTCCAACAGACAAGCAACACTGGGTGAAATAAGCGCAGAAATGTGGGAAGTTCGCCAAAGTTATCCGTTAGGACAATATCGCGAAATTTGGCGTTATGGGCTATGCCAGCAGACGACCGACACGAGTGCCTTTGTTAACAGCACGACATCGTCTACAGTGCATTTCCTGGGCTCGTAACGATATCTATTGCACCCTAGAGGACTAGAAAACCGTGGCCTCGTAAGATGAATACCGATTTCAGTTGGTAAGAGCTGAAGGTAGGGTTCGCGTGTGATGCAGACCCGTTGAAGCAATGGACCCAAATTGTTATCAAGACACCGTGCAAGCTAGTGGTGGTTACATAGTGGTGTAGGCTTTATTTACTTGGAATGGACTGGGTCCTCCGGTCCAACTGAACCGATCGTTGAGTGGAAAAGGTTACGTTCGGTTACTTGGAGACCATATGCAGGAACTTTACGGTCTCAAACAACATGTCACCGGCACGCAACTGTTTGGTTTGAAGAAAATTCTGGACAGTTCAAGGTAATGACTTGGCCGTCCAGATCGCCCAACATGAATCCCATCGAACATTTACGTGACGTAATCGAGAGGTCACTTAGGCATAAAATCCTGCATTTCAAAGACAAATTTATCACTTGGGTCAGTGGCCCATGTAAGTAAACATTCAGGTAACCCGAGACTAACTCGGAAATTCTAACAGACAAGCTGCCCGTAGAACACTTTTTATACACACATAAATAGAAATCACTAAGCAAATCAGCAAAGTTACTCTCTCGGATTCAAACACATTACACTAATTTTAAGAAAACCACACCATTCCAATCTCACAGGCGAGGTTTACTGAGGGAACAAACACAATACGCATCATAATTTCTTTAGTACTCCATATGCCATCATTCAAATCACTGTTCCGGCCGCCAACGTCGAAACTGCACACGCCGAGAACATTCCACAAGGCAAGTTGCTGCTGCACTTTCTGGCCAAAACCCAGAAATCAGCCACAATGGATGCTATCGCGCATACGGTTTCGAATACACCTAGAGGTCCCAACGGCCGCTATGTCAACAGACTGGCCCCTCAGCCCGTACCTGCTGCCTCCTCGTACAAACACCAACACGCCAATCGCGGCGCGGGTCGCACCTTTTCCTCAATGGCGAACAGCGATAAACCGAGCGAATCAGTACGGCACTCGAACCTCCAAACGGGACGCCAGTCACTCAGAGGATCCAAAGATAGCACAACGCTGCCACGGCTCAGGTGGGATGTATTCGAACAGTTGTAACAATTTTCATAAACTTCTTTTAGAGCTTCCGGGCTGAGAGGCTGTAGTCGATCCATAAAACTATTCGCTAACGTTTCGTCCTCGTCTGCGGAGTTCATCTTCAAAGATGAAACCCTCACAACGGGGCAGAAAGCTTAAGGGACGCTATGAGCACTGTAGAAGGCATGACAGTTCGTCACATGACTCGATTGTCGCTGGCAAGTGACATTATATCCATTCGGAAATGTTTTCGCAAAGCCTGTGGTTAAAACGCTTTTTAAGCCCACCATATCTCTGAGAGGTGAACCTCATTCGTTGGTGACAGATGATGTGCGTAAAGTGTCGTGCAGTTGTGAGGAAGTATACATACTTCCACGAAAAGATGTATTAACATCCATTTAAAAGAACGCATAAGGAGCTACCGCTTTGGTGAAACTGGCAATCCAACTCTAGCGGAACATGCTTTACAGTCTGTACACTTAAGTTTTAGCCGAGACAATGCTTTCGCATGAGTGCTTGTGTAGAGTGGCTATAGACATTTAGAAGCATCATAATAATTTTAACAGAAGGAAAGAGGGATTTAAATAAAACATGGTTGTCGACTTTGTACAGTGGAAGGCAATCTGACTTGTAATCGAGAATGGTCGTGCGGTAGTGTTCTCGCTTCCCGTGCCCGGGTTCCCGGGTTCGATTCCCGGCGGGGTCAGGGATTTTCTCTGCCTCGTGATGACTGGGTGTTGTGTGATGTCCTTAGGTTAGTTAGGTTTAAGTAGTTCTAAGTTCTAGGGGACTGATTACCATAGATGTTAAGTCCCATAGTGCTCAGAGCCATTTGAACCATTTTTTTGTAATCGAGAATGATGTCACACGTGAGGAATGTATCTATTCGGGTCACGTGAGCTGTATAGAGGAAACTATGGTTGCAATACTGGCTACAGTCTGCTGCATCTGAATGCCACAGTTCCTTTCAGTCGGAATTATAACTGACAATTTCAGATACATGTGATGGCTCCATTTGCTGTTAGAACTCAATCAGAAATTAACGTAGAAAGATTTTTGGACATTAAACCCGATTCTAATTTTTATAGTGTGAATTCTCTCCACAGTCAAAAAGAAGGAGAGAGACATAGTACTGTCATCAGTATCGTTTATAATAAAACACAGTTTTCGTCTTCGTACTCATGGCTGCCTTAATCACAATGAACGGTTTAGTATGGGCAAATAAAGTGTGTAGGGAGGTAGTTTCCAGTGTTGTACAATATCTCTGGCTTACACGTAGTGTAAGAATGTTCGGAGCATCAGACAGGAACGCTCAGGGTATAGTATCGCCGTGAACATAGTGAGCAACCGGAAACTTCTGAAGAGGCATAAGACGTAACGCGCAGAAAACAACAGTTGCGTGTTCCTAGTTCATCAACCAGGCACACTGCTGCTATGAGTTACGTAAGCCCAAGTCAGGGAAAGGAGAACAGCTGTGTCGAGACAAGCAGCCTCCAGACTAGGGCTCCTACAAGTTTATGTTCTTCTTTAACTACCTACAATTACTTCTCGCACCCGCAGGTGTTTCTGTCTGTGTTTTCCGCAGTTATTTCGAGTTAATGGAAGCAGACAACGGGACGTCTCTCTTGGGAGTAGAAATGATGAATTCATCAGCCTTGCCAATACCAAAGCTACTTATTGCAGCAATTAGAAATTCAGTTATGAGAATTGAAATGAAAGGAAGACATCAGCAGAGGTGGTTTTTTTTTTCTATACCTGTATAAAGGTACATTTCGACAGACAGGAAGATAAGTAGACTGTAATTGTAATGTTAAGAAAATCGAAGTAAGGGAATGAAGTTATTTGGTAGGATTTCTAAATTCTTTCAATTAAATATATAACTGAAGCACTCGAGATGCAGGTGCATCAATAAAAATTAACTTGCTTCTGAAGGTCCAAGTGACGGTGCAAAGCGACAGAAAGGAAAAGAAAGAGGTTTCAGCAGTCCGTTCAGTATAGGAAACGCAATTTTGAAAGTGTTTGCTGCAATAACACACGGTGGTGAAAAATTGCGTTAAAACGGTAGTCTTTTAGAACTGTGTATTATATTGACTAAATGTTGACAAGAAATTTGAGTAAAACCATCAACACATGGACTTGAACAGCTCCTTATCCTATTTATTTTGTGACTGTTGTCAGTATCATCCTGCTGCAACGTTAAAATCTCAGAATACTCATTACACCAGTATCACCTCATGATTCACATTTTTAATTCCAACTTTCAAAGCAATGTCCGAACCAGTAGTGAAGGAAGGAAGAAAGATCAGAGTTTAACGTCCCGCCGCCATCGAAATCATTAGAGCACAAGCTCAGAATGTTTTAAGGCTGGGGAAGTAAACACGGGGAATGAAATCTGCAGTGTCCTTTCAAAGAACTCATCCCTGCATTTGCCTGGAGCGATTTAGGGAAATCACGGAAAACGTAAATGCGGATGGCAGGACGCGGATCTGAACTGTCGCCCTCCCGAATGCGAGTCCAGTGTGGAAACTACTGCGCCACCTCGCTCAGTGGCGCCTATCGGGACGAGTCTAGCGTCGCACGTTTCTGTGGCCGTTGCCAGAAGTTCCTTTGTCTACAAACCGGCCAACTGGCGTTGTTAGAATTGTATATTAATACCTTCAGCTGGCGACGGGCGTTGATATATATATAAATGGGGACAGGTAAAAATGTATGCCCCGACCAGGACTCGAACCCAGGATCTCCTGCTTACATAGCAGACGCTCTATCCATCTGAGCCGCCGAGGGGACAGAGGATAGCGCGACTGCAGGGACCATCTCGCGCACGCCTCCCGCGAAACCCACATTCTCACCTTTTATGTCCACACACTACATTCGCAGTGTCCCTATCCAGCGCACTCATTACTCGTGGAAGACATTCTTACCAAGTCCCGTAAGAGTTCGTGCAACATGTGTGCATCCGCACAGAAGAAGAACGTCATGGCCGGTATTGCCAGAACTATATACATATCCGAAAGAACAGACACCATACCCATATAACTGGCGTTGTTGTCCAGGATTTGGCCAGTATTTGGATTGCCGGTGCATGTGCTGGCTCCAGCGGGAGGCGCTTGCAATACTGGAGCGCGGCCACGCGCCAATCCCCGATTTGCAGCGTGTAGCTGTAGTGGCAGGCGAACAGCCAGGACAAAGCAATGCCAAGTAAATTTGAAATATTATACGTATGGCAATAGATCAAATGCCATAACACAAGTGACGACGCCAGAGGTGCGTGTTGTTAAATTTCAAGAGTACCCCAAGGAAATTTGAAAGGGTCATTACTATTTATAGTATATCTAAACAATGTAGTAGATGAAATCGGAAACTCCATGAGGCTATCCACAGTCGATGCTGTTATCTGCAGGAATGTTGCGACGCTGTGAGACTGTAGCGGGCACAGGCACAGTGGAGGCAGCTGACCCTGAAAGTAAAGAAACATAACATGTGTATAAATAGACGAAGAGATCCGTTGTTGTTCGATTATGATACTATCACTGAAAAGAGTAATTGCCGTAAAATTTCCAGGAGTAACTGTCCAGAGTGACTTAAAGTGTAATGGGCTCATAAAACTAATTGTAGGGAAAATACATCCAAGGCTGAGATTCTATGGAATCTCTCCATACGGAGTCTCTCAGAGAAATGTAAGAAGGAAGAGTAGGGTTTAACGTCCCGTCGACATCAAGGTCATTAGAACGGAGCACAAGGCGATACTGTTACAAGGATGGAGAAGGAAACTGGTCGTGCTCTTTCCAAGGAATCATCCTGGCAATTGCCTAGTGTCCTTTCGTAAATCTCAAGGATATGTAATTATAAAACACTTGTAAGACCGATTTTACAGTATAGATCATCAGTCTGTAACCCTTATTAGGTCGTGTTAATAGAAGAGACAGAGAAGGCCCAATGAAGAGAGATGCGTTTCGTGGCTGGAATGTTTACTCATCGCGAGAGCAGTACAAAAATGCTCAACTAACTGCAGAGGCCAACGCTACGACAAAAGGCGTTGCGCAACGTGGAGAGGTTCACTGTTACAAATTCCGATAGCGTAGTTTCAAGACGAGTCTGGCAACATATTACTTCCTCCCAGATACGCCTCGTGAAATGACTGTAACGAGGAAACTGGAGAAATTACACCCCCTTACGGAGCATAAACGAAGCTAATTCTTCTCTCATAGTATTCGCGACTGGAATAAGAAAAGGGGTGAAGAATAATAGCGATATCAGAAGCAACCTCTACCACACACCGTAAGTAGCAGTGTTGTGTCGCAGACTTCGTTCTCCTTTCTTTCTGAGGAGGGCAGGTCTGCGACGAAAGAATTTGATTTGCATGAGTCGAGAGGACAGCTGAGCTTTGTGTGGAGGTTTTTTGGGGTCTCCTCCCGCTGGAGCCTAAAAACTGGCCCCGCCTGGAAGCTGGAGCCGTCGGCCTCGGCTGAGCGCCGTCTCGCTCGCTGCCCGGCTTATCCCCGTCTGTCTGCGCCCATTGTCAATTCATGGCCAGCTACAGTCATATCTGATGTGCGCATACGGGTTGCACGTCTCATGTTGCCGGCTTATTCCGTATCAAATAGTCCTTTCATCGTGTGAAACGGAACTCAGGATCGTCACTATTCTTGCGTTCTATGCTCAGATGTCATTCATGCGAAATAGTGTGTTCGGGACGTCTACATTTTTTAACAAAAGTTATTGATACCTTTACAAATTACAAAAAACTTTCAAACCGACTATTTTCACCATTTTTTTAATTGCAAAGCATTCCATTTTTGTAATCTTATAATAAGTTACCTGATACTTAAGATCTATGCTTGATACGATTACCTCGCGTTATTAACAGTGAGCAGTGAGCGTGAAAAGTGATCCCACTGGCCTTTTTTTTCTGATTTATGGTGGTGTGATCAGCAGGTTCAGCCTGTTCCTAGATAATTCTGCGTAATTCTTAAGGAATTTTGTTGTTTGATGTTCTGATTCTAGGTATAAGTAATGATCATTGACAACAGCTGGTTTATTATGAATTATGTCAGTAGCCATGAGTCCGATCATCCAAACGACGGCATTGTTTCTGAATAGTGGGGCATCTTTACTTTTGCCACCTTATCATTTTCGTTATGTCGATGCAATACCGGTTGAGTGATGGATGATCGTAGCCTCCTTCGTATGTAACACCAGATCTCAAATGCGATTCCGCAGGTGAACCAGTAAGTTATCATGTCAACAAGACGACATTTCCCACTACGGTTCGAACCCTGTAACTTCAGATTTGTAGCCTGACACCCACTAAGTCACCGAGCCGCACCGCAGATCTTATGTAAATTAAAGAAATAACAGCAGAAACAAAAGGCGGCAATAGGTTACGCAGTTTAGTACTACAGTTAACGAAAAAAAGAGAGACGCGGAAGAAACATGATGGCACATAGCCTCAAGATAACGAAGTCATAAGCGCTGCACATCTGATCTCTTGGTGGTTGAACGATTCACTGATCTGAAATCAATGGATTGATGGGGATTAATTCAGCAAAGATGCGCTGACGTGAAACTACATCAGCGAGATCAATCAGATGTACTGAATCAGCAGTGTATCGAACCTGAGGTGGCATCTCACATCAGAATACGAATCCGGATTCCCAACGAGTAGTCACCTAAACGTTACAGGTCATTTGATACCCTTCCAGATATGATCTTTTTTTTTCATTTCAACTCAGTGAATCTAACTAAAGTGTAGATACGTGATGGCAGATGTAGACCCTGCAGGAGGAACCTGGGAGTGGTGGTCGGAAATCATAGGTGGAAACATCAGTGACAGTAAAAGTTTGACACAGGTCTAGATTGCTCGCAGTAAGCAGAAAATCTGGGTTTGAGTCCCGTCTGGCTCAAATTTTCGTTAGTTTCGACTTATTTTCCCCGTTTTTTTATAGCGATGTCATATTTTCGTTAATATTTCTGCAAATGATTACCAGACTTTGGGTGCACCGAGGTCACTGGAAAACGGGTTTGTCAGCTACATTTCGGGGCACTGATTAGAGAATCACGTGCCTGCTCCGAATCGTCCGAACGCACATACAAGGCACACAGAGACTGAAACACGACCAGTAGCAGTGCCTGCACCCGGAGCTTTTGAGAGGCGAGATCTCCCATCCGCCATTATAGAAGCCGAACACGGAAAACACACCGGTATCAGTAATTATATCGGGTCGGATTCGTCACGCATCTTGGCTATATCTTTCCATGACACTAAATCTTTCTCCATTGTCTCCACTGCAACCATAAGATTGTGGAGCAAGCTACACTGTACCCTACCTCTAAAAAAAAAGCAGTCTTCTTTCAAGACGACATTAAAAGTTTATCTGTTAATAGCTTATCGCCCGCTACTTCGCTCGCGTAGACTGTATGGTCTGCACAGATTTTTTTTTTAAGTTTTCCTTTAAATGATATTTTTATGTTGTTCACAAACTTTAATACCTTCTAAACTTCGCACGCTAAATAAAGCATTACAATCATGGTCTTTCGTACTTCCGACCAAAAAGCGATTGTGGTAGCTGGAGTACAAGGCTCTTGTTAATCGTGTCTTTTGCGCTCTTGTGATGATATTTACATGAAAACTTTCATCCCATAACACACATTTCTTTATATTAACCGAGATGTGAATACCAGTTTTCATAGCATCAACTTTTTTTTTAATACAAATAAATGTTTTCTTAATAATTTTCATCCCCTGTTTCACCCCTTTAAGACTCGTATTTCCAAAACCGGTGTAACACTATTTTTTTAATTTCGAACGGAGAAGTCAAATACCAGTTTTATAGATGTAGCTTTAAAAATGCTTTAGTAATTATTTAATAATGATTTACTTAAAAAAAGAAATTTACCACTATTTCTCACTGATAGGAGTTAAATTTCCGAAAACGGTGGAACACGTACTCCTTTACTTCTGACCAAGAGACGAAGTACCAATTTTCGTAGGTCTGGCTTCGAAATGGCCTTAATAGCGACATTTTTCAAAAAAGTTTGCATCCCCTACTTCACCCCATTGGGGGTCTAAGTCTTCCTTAAACGACGCCTTCAGTATAAAGGCAACACCCTCTCCAAATTTCAAGTTTCTATACTTAGCAGTTTGGAATGAGCGTTCATTAGTCAGTGAGTGAAACAGTCAGTCGGGACATTGCCTTTTGCATATATACACTATCGGTATATCTTGCTGCATATCCCAGCTATCTTCCTCCTGTCCAACGGTGACTAGTATCTCTGTCACATTACAACACCTTCGGTGCTTATCTCATCCCTACATATTTCTGTTTTTCCTCGTTCCAACTCACCTACCGGCTAAGCATAACGTATTATGTCTCGCACTTACTTAGATCGGTCAATTTCTTCCTCATATTTGCTTCTTTCTGTATTGCTACCGTATATTCTTGTTGAGATATCATTGTCACATTCGTCAAAAACGTAATGAAAAAATTAATTGATATAACATTAACGAAACTGGCATTCCTTAAGTGCCCTACATTCATTAAAATGTCTTATTATTATTATTTTTATTATTATTTTAATACTACTCGCGTACAACGCATTTTGTAATATTGGCCCACTTAGGATTTCTAGTTATTTGTCAGAGCGAGCCTGAAGCCCATAATGCCACGTGAAATAAATGCGTAAATAAATAAGTCTGATTGTGAATCTCAGAAGGACGAACAGTTAAAATAGCAGAGATCGACCGCGATCCACAACTGTACCTCGTATGAAATTAAAAGACTATAGTTGCAGCTGTCAGAGCTTATTTAATCATAACAAAATTACTTTCCGTAAGATTCATACCTCGCACCACTAAATTATTCACGTATAGAACACTGAAAATTGGTCAGTAACTGTAGAAGATACCAACATGTTGGATGGGTGCCATTCAGAGGAACATACTCCACGGCATAGTAAGTCATTGTTGTGAGAGACGAAGGTGAAGGAGTTGATGCAGCATTCCAATTCATACCATGGACCAAGATCCACCCATCATAAAAGTAGTGATTTCAGCAAGACGGCGTGCGTGTGGTACAGATGGGTGACAACGAGGCTCCAAAGATGATATTAAATGGAAACCTCGGTGGAGAATTAGAGCGCGGCTGACCAAAAACCAGATGGACAGTTAATGTTAAAGAAAACCTACAGAAAATGGGGTACAGGAATTGGAAAGCACTAGCACAGATCCGGAGCATCTAGCGGGAAATCGTGGAAGAGTCCAGGGCCCACAATGGACTGTAGAAGCGCTGAAGAAGTGGGACTCCCAGCCGGCAACTGCGGCCATTGTGCGCGGTTGTTAGCCTGTGGCGCCTGCCTAACAAATGTCAGCTGTCATCTCGTAGCCGGTGCGCACGGCGCGCACTTCCTGCAGGAATGCCTTCTCGATTTGTGAGATTACATTTTTATGACGGCCCGTGTTTCTGCCTCCCAATTACGGGCGAGTCGCTCGTTACTCAGTTCTCACTGCGCGCTGCTCTCTCTGCTTCCCTTGTAAAACATCTCCCCGGTATGCCCGCCGCCTTTTCCCTCGCAGCGACGCCGACGTTTTTCTCCCCATTTACGCAACAACCGGGGGTCGTTGAACGACGCGCAAGTGCGCACCTAGCACGCATTCCTCGGCCATGCCAGACGCGGTAGCTTCCAGTGATACTGGAATATACATGGTAACGCGAATTCCATTGACAAGCCACCAGTGACTGCCAGAGAAGCAATTCCTTAGAAACAATTCCTTGTCCCCATTCGGCTTTTAGATTCATGTTGTGCAACGCAGTGATGATGGCTTAAGGGCAGCGAAACGTGTGGGTAAAAATGGAAGGTAAGTAATTGTTTTGCTGAAGATGGCATTTTGAAATACAGGGTAAGACAGCTAAGAAAAGCCACCCAAAACAGGGTGCCTCTACTTATGGGTTTTACGCAAGCCACAGAACCTTCAGATACCACATACAATATTTTCATAGTCTCTCGCTCGCTGCACGATAATTAAATTAGTCCTACAGAAAAGTGAACAGTACCTTTTTGTTGGAAATCAACGTAGCTAACTTTCGTACTGGGATACGTTTTCGCTGGAGGCCGTAGTTCTCGAATTATTCAAGAAAAACGTACACTTTTTGTGGACTAACTCGGAGACCGTGGCCTCCGGCGAAAGCGTATTCTGACACAAAATTTAACTACATTAAATTTCCTACAAAAAGATCCTGTTCATTTTTTCTGAGATCTAGTAGCCAGCGCGTAGCGAGCGAGCGAAGGAATGTGAAAATCTCACGTATGGTATTTGAAGGTGTTGCGGGTTGCATAAATCCATAGCTGAATTAAGCCTGTGTATCCAGAAAAAGTAAATACAGGGTGTTCCAAAATCAAACATTTAGGGGTGGTAGATTACGTCATGGGGTATAACTTTTGTCAGAGACAAAACGTTCGGTGTCACTTCCAGTGACAGAATGTCTGCTATTGCATATGCCTTGTCTGTTGCTCATAATTCGGTCATCTGCTCTGTAGGAAAAAGTAAATACAGGGTGTTCCAAAATCAAACATTTAGGGGTGGTAGATTACGTCATGGGGTATAACTTTTGTCAGAGACAAAACGTTCGGTGTCACTTCCAGTGACAGAATGTCTGCTATTGCATATGCCTTGTCTGTTGCTCATAATTCGGTCATCTGCTCTGTAGGAAAAAGTAAATACAGGGTGTTCCAAAATCAAACATTTAGGGGTGGTAGATTACGTCATGGGGTATAACTTTTGTCAGAGACAAAACGTTCGGTGTCACTTCCAGTGACAGAATGTCTGCTATTGCATATGCCTTGTCTGTTGCTCATAATTCGGTCATCTGCTCTGTAGGAAAGAGTGGTAGGCCCATCGAAATCGTCCGCAGCTCGTGGTCGTGCGGTAGCGTTCCCGGGTTCGATTCCCGGCGGGGTCAGGGATTTTCTCTGCCTCGTGATCACTGGGTGTTGTGTGCTGTCCTTAGGTTAGTTAGGTTTAAGTAGTTCTAAGTTCTAGGGGACTGATGACCATAGATGTTAAGTCCCATAGTGCTCAGAGCCATTTGAACCATTTTTGAACCCATCGAAATTAAAATTCCCGATTCGCTTCTAAAATAAGTTTCTCCTCTAAGATACTCTTTCTTAAGATTTTCCTGTTGAAAATCACTTTAGTGGGATAGGAAGTATGGATCACACCTGATTAGTAGACCCTGTCAGCTAGTTCAAATGGCTCTGAGCACTATGCGACTTAACTTCTGAGGTCATCAGTCGCCTAGAACTTAGAACTAATTAAACCTAACTAACCTAAGGACATCACACACATCCATGCCCGAGGCAGGATTCGAACCTGCGACCGTAGCGGTCGCTCGGTTCCAGACTGTAGCGCATAGAACCGCACGGCCACTCCGGCCGGCGCCTGCTAGTTCGGTGAAATCTAGTCATCTCAGGCCCGACAATACAGGGTGTTTATAAATTAGTTATACAAAACTAAGCTTTAATTTGTGAAAAGGGGAGATAACTTACAGGAATGTTTGATACAAATATGGTTCAAATGACTCTGGGCACTATGGGACTTAACATCTGAGGTCATCAGTCCCCTAGAACTTAGAACTACTTAAACCTAACTAACCTAAGGACATCACACACATCCATTCCCCAGACAGGATTCGAACCTGCAACGTAGCAGTCGCGCGGTTCCGGACTGAAGCGCCTAGAACCGCTCGGTCACAACGGCTGGCAATGTTTGATACAGAACTGAATGCAATTTATCGTTTAAGTTTTATTCCCGCCTAACACTGTTAATTCCCGATGGTCCTGCTAGCTGGAATGCGCGAATGAGTTAATCCAACAGTACCGACGGAGCTGTATAACGGTGCAGAGCCGGCAAGGTGTTGTTTATGGTTTCTTGGATCCAAATCCGCCACTGCAGTTCACATAAATCAGGACCTAAACGGCGCCAGCCGCCACCTCAAAGACAGACTGCTATCGATTTGTGCAATCGTATCACGGAAACTGACAGTGTATCACATAGGACGCTGGGTCTGTGTCTGTCAGCAGTCTCCAACGAAGCAATTGACCAAGTTCGGAGGTCTTACATTCGTAGTCTGGGTCAATCAACGATATGTTCCAGCTCAGAATTGAATATGCCTAGTGTTACAGTGTTGAAGGTATTACGGAAACGCCGGTCGTTCAAACCGTACAAACTGGAAATGTTGCAAACTTTAAAGCGAAGTGACGAAGAGAAACGAGCTAAGTTTTGTGTAGAAATTTTTAACAAAATGCAGACTGAAGATGATTTTCTTAATAACGTTGTGTTCAGAGACGAATCCACCTTCCATAACTGCCATCAAATGAATCTGCATAATGTTCGGATATGGGGTGAGCAGAAAAGAAGTCACATGCGAGATTCGCCCAAGGTAAACGTTTTATGTGCTGTAAGCTGATTATAGATGGAACATTCCTCGTGTTAAAAAAGTGGCCACATTGAACATTTGTATATAAAGCTTGAAGTTATACTGAATTCTGTGTTGTGTCAACCATTTCTGCAAGTTATTTACCTTTTTCACCATTGAACATTACTTTTGTATAACTACTTTATAAACACCTGGTACTACAAGGCGCCTAGTACCGCCAGGAAGCATCGGTGGACATTTTGTCTGTAACAAAAGCTGTTCTCCACGACGTGATCTGTCAGCCCTAGACGTTTGATGCAAAGACTTTGAAATATCCTGTATAATGAGGTAAAATGCATACAAAGTGACTCGGATTTTCTCTCATATGCAAATAATTTTTAATGGTTATAACTGCCAAATTTTAAAACATTTTTAATAAAACTTATATTCTTATTTATGTAGTGGTGAAAGACCCTTCACAGAGGACTTCAACTACTAAACACATGTGAAGCTCGATCAAATAACAAAGATAACAGCTTTGTAAAAAGCGTTGTGTTTTCGTCAGGATAAAAGGTCGCACAAACGTCTTCGGTCTGTCCGGTACTGTACGTGTGCTTATTATTTAGACTGTAATATACAGTGGCCAAAATGTTGGACTTGCGGACTGATAGATGCTGAATAATGATTCCGGGCAACCCATATTGTACGCTGCTTTTCATCTGGACTTAACCGCAGCGGAGTGTTATACGGTTTTTCATGTCTTCGGGAGTCGTAGATTGTTCCTTGTAAATCTCGCACTTCAGTTTTCCCCAAAGGTAAAAAGTCCAGAGGTGATGTCCAATGAGAGTACAGGCCATTTTGCGTTTCCTCAAAGATCTCCGAACGTCCTGTTCAGAAGGTCTACAGTTATCTGCGGAATGGGCGGAATATTTGCTAGGCTGCTACCACACGAATTGCTTTATGCCCAGTTCCAAAAAGTGCAGCACCGCATATGTTACGAACTGAAAATACTTGAGTCTTCAGAGTCCCACCAGTAAGTCAGGGACCAGTTACGCTTTTCTTCAGAAGCACGCTCCATACGTTGACAAACCAAAGTCGTTGTTTATCTGTTTCTCTCAGCCAGGGTTGATTTTCAACAGACCATTACTACATATTGCGAAGATTGATTTGTCCGTGGTACGTAAACGAAGCTTCATCTGTGAAACAAGTACTGCACAGAAATGCCGCTTCACTTGGCAATTTTCGTAGCCGCCATGCGAAAAACTGGAACTGCTATGGCGTGAAATATGGAAAGCATGAAAGGTGTTGAAATCTAGCAATTCATGAACACTCCTTTTGATGATCCCACTCGCACATTCAAGCTTCTTCGTTGTAACATATGGATTATTTGTTACGGCTGCTAAAATGTTACATGCATCTCTTCCATTTGTTGCTGTTCCTTTTCATAGGCATATTTTGTTCCTGACACAGTTTCATGGTTTTTTTTAACTAAGTTCGTGAGGGTTTGGCATGATCAGAGGCCCTATCAGTACACAAAAATACTGCTGCTCTACCAGTTTGGCGATATTCTCCATAACCGAAAATCATTTCCGCTTTTTCGACAGCCGTGTACATTATGGAAGTTGAAATGCCTCATGACCAACGTTGTCTAATCGTTACAACACACAAATCTGTGGTGAATGAAGTTGCGGAAACACGCTGGTCTTCGTTTCACGAGTCCCTGGCCAATAATCAGCTAGGTGAAAAGAAACTACCGATGTCTTTTTTTTTCTGACCACGCCTGTTTCCTGCTGGCACATTTGTATGAGCGGCATCCTATGTGCTTAAAACCATATTTTTCCAGCCAACTGAAAATGCCTTGTATAAGGCGAAAAAAATCCAGTCTAGCAACCAGGACTTGTTCCTTCATATTGTTATTAATAGTTGCTGTATCACACTGCAATATAATGGAGAAAAAAAAGTAAGTTAATGGAAAGCGTGGAGTAAACATCGCATATTGCTTTCACAGTCTGCGGCATCATGCTTTGACGAACCGCTGTTGGATGCGTGAGTTGTCAATTCGACAAAATTAAACCGATATAAGTAAGCCTCCCGCTGAACTTTGCAGTGTTTGCCAGTGAAAACAGACTGCGTTGGATAGCCAGAAGAATAAGCTAGTAAATGCTGTAGCTATCGGAGTTGCAGACATGAGCTTTCCTTTGTGCAGGTGAGTACGCGTCAACCCTTCGCCTTGAGGCTTGGGGAGCAGGTAGTGGAGAAACGCCCCGCCACACGTCCACACGTGGGGAGCACGTGGCGCGTCTTAGCTGCAACCCCAGCCTCTCGAACGGCCAACCCTTCCCTACCTGTTCGCGTGTCAGTCGCGTGTCGAGTCTTTACTTCCCGCCTTTACTTTGCAGCCCCTCCACAGCGACAGGAACCTGTTTAACAACGACTGGAGCCCCCTTCCCCCCCCCTTTTGCAACTGGGGCCACCAAGTTTGCAGTAGGGCTCACTGTAGGGATATCGGTTATCGTTGAAACAACGGGTTTTCGGTTACGCCGCTTCTTTGCGTCTCCAGTTTCATCTCAATGTTAAAACCGCTCAAAATAACCATTTTTCTGAAATAACCTATTTACAGTTTTTTTATTGCTATTACTTCCAGTAACAAACGTAGACTTCGAACAAAGACTGAAATTCTGCTGAACATGAAGCAGTAGGTAATCACGAGCGCTATGAGGTTGAGGCTGCTGCAAAAATCAGCCTCATTGCTTCCACACTGTAAGGTGAAGCTGACAGGCGCGGTAACAGCGGGAGAGAAAAATTGCAAGTTGATGACTTCCTTGCATCGTCCCTTTTGGATGACATCAAATTTTCGCCCTGAAGCAACCATAAAATTAACGGCTCTGTTATGTCTCCATGTGTACAGCGCGACTGTAAAATTAAAGGTAAATCAATTAAATTTACCTTCTCTTCCATAGAACATGTTGCAAGTTTGTTGTGCCTCCTCCCGTTTTTAATCTTTTAAAGCAAATGGAGATTTTACCTCATTTCTACCGCACTTCTTAAAATACTTTCTAGCTAAAGATGATACCATTCTGTTGTACAACTAATGTTCGAGGACGACAGCGAGAGCCCGCATCTCGTGGTCGTGCGGTAGCGTTCTCGCTTCCCACGCCCGGGTTCCCGGGTTCGATTCCCGGCGGGGTCAGGGATTTTCTCTGCCTCGTGATGGCTGGGTATTGTGTGCTGTCCTTAGGTTAGTTAGGTTTAAGTAGTTCTAAGTTCTAGGGGACTTATGACCACAGCAGTTGAGTCCCATAGTGCTGAGAGCCATTTTTGACGACAGCGAGAAACTAGAAACTACCGCATAGACCAGGTAGGGGGCGAGTCTCGCACACTGTACGTACATGCTTACAGTCTCATAGGCCACGCTACAGGGCAACAGGTGTGTCTGCTATGCCTTACCAGTTCCTACGTCATGTGTTTGCACTAATTTGTAACTAGAGGCGTTGTTATTAAAATAGTGCTGATCACTCTTCTCAATTTACACAGTAATCCAATATTCAAATCAGTGAAAAATTTTACGAATAAAAATTAATGGTTTTTTAAAAAGTTTTATTAAAAATCAAAAATTTTAGTAACGTTGCTATTGTAAACTGATATATCTGTTTTTTTACACGGTTATAACTAAGGAATGAAAAAAGTCAGTCACAACCGAGACCAAACAATTACCGAAAACGGTAGATTATTCAGAACTAAAAAACCGCTACTGGTCTTAACCCGTCGGTTTTTCCCATCTCTAGCAAACTGGCGCATACTGTGTCGTTAGAGGTCATGACGCAACGAGATGCATAATGGAAAAGAAATCTGCTATATACCTCTGGAAAAGAATGTAGGTTACCTGTAGTCTATGTAGGCCGTTAGTTAATTGCGTATTACTGTAGTCAGTATTAACTGCTTCGTATGAATTACGTAAATAAGTAACATGCCATCACATGGGTTCGTATGACTTTTGATATACATTGTTTAACTGAATAACGCGGCGGTTCAGGGTTTAAGTGGGAGGCTAAGGATGCAAATGGGGTGGGTTTGAGCCTCAATCTGTCTTAGGGGTTGGGTTTTTTGGGGGAGGAGACCAGACAGCGAGGTCATCGGTCTCATCGGATTAGGGAAGGACGGGGAAGGAAGTCGGCCGTGCCCTTTCAAAGGAACCATCCCGGCATTTGCCTGGAGTGATTTAAGGAAATCACGGAAAATCTAAATCAGGATGGCAGGACGCTTGATTGAACCGTCGTCCTCCCGAATGCGAGTCCAGTGTTCTGTCTTAGGATTTGTAATTGTCCCTTATCATTTGTTTCAAATCTGGAAATGTTCGTTTACGACAAAAATGTTGTACCTTAGTTTTGAGTCCTCGTTAAACTTCAGATCCCCCTGTAAATGAAATGGATGGGTAAGAATAACATACAGTCTGTCAATGGATATTAAATGACTGATGCATGTTCTTTTGTTTTAATTTTTTCACTTAGAATATCTTTTGTATTACTGAGTATTGGTGACAACGCAACGGAACGTTACATCACCGCTTCCAGCATATGCTTTTTATCTGAAGATGACCGTTGGGTGGTTGCGGCATTGAGAAATGCTGATGTGTTTGTATTGTAATACGGCATTTCAAAGGCCGGAGGAAGGCAGCGGAATACCACCTCCAGTTGAACTATGGCTAGTAATGCACAGCAGTATGCAAACATCCTTCAGTTTGACGAGAGCTTCACTTTTTACTAATTGAAGGGTAGTACGCCAATTCTAATCCGTTAGAAGACGATCTTTGTAAACATATTGGGTTCAAATGGTTCAAATGGCTCTGAGCACTATGGGACTTAACATCTATGGTCATCAGTCCCCTAGAACGTAGAACTACTTAAACCTAACTAACCTAAGGACATCACACACATCCATGCCCGAGGCAGGATTCGAACCTGCGACCGTAGCAGTCGCGCGGCTCCGGACTGAGCGCCTAGAACCGCTAGACCACCGCGGCCGGCAAACATATTGGGCATACCAGCGATCACAATGAACAATACATTATTGTATAGAACAGTTTGATGGCATAAAAACATTTTTGTTCATAAGTCGTGATAGGTTTCGACCTGATGTGGATCACCATCGGAACATACTCCAGTATGAAGTCGACATCAGTGGGTGATATCCACAGTTCCTTCTCCGTGCCATTGTCAACACACGTAATCACTGGTGTATTGTCCAAAGATATCCTTATTGCGTAAAAACCAGACGCCACTTATGAATAAAAGTATTTCTATGCGATGAAGACTGCTCTATACGGCGTGATTCAGCTGCCCCTACCAATAGGTTGTATGCAACCCACAACGCCTTCAAAAACCATGCGCCAGATTTTATTATTCTCTCGCTACAGGCAAACCATTAGTCATATACAAAAATGAACAGGAAATTTCTGCAGGAAATTTTAATGTAATTAAATTTTGTACTGGGATAGGTTTTCGCTGGACGCCATGGTCTTCAATACAAACGTGTTTCAAGATCACTTCAATTCAAAAATTATGGCCTCTAGCGAAAAAGTATCCCAGTACAAAACTGAACTACGGTACATTAAATTTGTTACAAAAAGGTCCTTTACATGTTTTCTGTAGGACTAAAAGTTTGCTAGTGAGAGAACATGAAAATCTTGCACGTGGTATTGAAAGCGTTGCGGGTTGCATAAAACCCAAGGGTAGAGGCAGCTAAAACCCTGTGTAATATTTTATTACGTAAGGAGATGGTTTAGTGCATCAAATTTTGCGAGATCAGTAGCAAATTAGTGGAGTGTCAGGATTATGTTAATGCAAGGAACAATAATGGTTAATATTCACTGAGCTTCGGCCACGGCGTGGAACTACAGCCGTCGTATTACTGCTTGTTTGCAAGCTTTTCATTTCTCCTCGTTTTCTTCGTTGCGTCGCATGAGTTAACCAGATGATATTAAAGCATGTCTGCTCAGAAAGTCTCCTTGGACGCTGGACTCGGCCTCAGCGTTTATAGTGATTTCTAAGTTGCGCAGAGCAAATCCCTTTAAGAAAAGAAAAGAAGCCAAAATCCTTTCATAATGCTAGCTTGAGCTCCGGCTCTATCGACCAAGCCGTCGACAAGATGTGAGACCTTAACCTTTCTTCTTTTTCCTTTTTTTGATTCCTCATCCAGTATGTGTTTTTAATTCCCTGCGTAAAATCCGATGTATCCTCGACAGCCAGTTCCTAATGTTACATCTCACAAGCACTGTTTTGGGGCTTTTGAATTCTGGTGTGGCATCACTGTATATTCAGAAGAGTTTATGCTGTATTTACAGAGATCTGTAACTGTGAATGTACTGAAGGGCTCGTTCTATCCCTTCATAAAAGCCTTGCAGTGAAATCGAAAGAAACTTTATAATTAAACTGTTGCCCTTTAGAAGACTGCTAAGACCTATCCATATAATTATGAGATCTATAGTAAATGAATGAGATGTTTCGGAAAAGCTTTGAGTCGTTATCACGCAGTCATGCGTTCGCCTCTCAGATGCGTAACCAAAACTGCAAAACTCAGTGGCAGAACTGTTAACAGATGAACGCGTCACGGCGTGTTAAGTATGGCTTGGCATGGAATGGAATGGCATGAAGAAAGGATGCACGAGGTAGTCGTAACAGACTACTATCTATGGTTTACACTTCGTTCTTTTTTTATTTTCTTCTTTAATGACGCACTTTCAACGCTGCGTCATCTGAACGTGGATGATGAAAATCTCAGTGATATACATACTGCAGACACCCTCCTCGCCATTCACCTCACCCCCTTACTTTATCTATCTCAACGCAGAGATCATTTTGGTGAGCTCGTTAAATAATTAAGTTCGTTCTTAATTTTCATTTGATGGACATTTCCTCAGAAAAAGTATTATCTTGCACCTTAGAGCATATCACTTCTTCCCGGGTAGCGCCGTCAATTGTTTCACAGGCAGTTAACCTCCCGGATGCCACTCGTGTTGCGTGACTGTACGCTATTTCCTGTTTTGCACAATGAAAAGTTTATCTGTGCTCAGTACTAACAAGAGATTCGACATATTAAACACCATTATTCCGTTGTATGTCAATTTTTTATTTCTGATTGCAGTGATAACAAACATTTTTCGTCGTAATGTTCTACATCTACACTTGCTTACTCCACACTTCTAGCTACAAAGAGCGAAAGCGGCACTGCGAGTTTGGCATTTGTCTGGAAAGTTTCGATTGCATTGTATTTAGCGTCCTGGTGGCGTATGAATATGAAAACCTGGTTTTTATCCACACAATTCTCCCCATTAACAAGATAACCATTCCTTGATGCCTGAGGATTTGTCTTATAGACCTATTCTTGATTTTAGTGAAGTTGTGCTACAACTCTCTCTTCTCCCTAATTCTATTCAATAATTCGTCATTAACTATTGTAATGTAATTTTCGGTGTTCGCCGTTTAAAATCACAGAATGCTATTCTTCATAGACTGACAAGCGTGCCAAATTAACATGACTCTAACTCAACGATGAATTAACGTACCTTTGCAAACGAACTAGATGGCTAACATTTAGCAATAAACAACGTGTGAGGCATCTTCTTCTCGACTTCGACTTCCCAAAGTTATAGAAATGCTTCACAGATAATTTCAAAAAATCCTTTTCCCTGATTACGTTAGCACATTGTCACTTATCGAGCATGTGAAGAATATAACAGGCTGTGCTGTATCAAAATGTGGTCATGATCATGCCATATTTCTTAGTGTATGGTGCGCAAATTTCGAAGTCCGGCTTCGGGAAACGTAAATTCACGCCAGGCGCATGCTTATCGTTAGACCTCCGACGTATCTAATGGTTTAAGTGTTTATAAATTTTTTCATACGAATTGAGCCACTACGGACTGTGAGTTAACAATCGATATCATTTTCCATTTTTAGCTTTTGTCCGACTGTCAGTTTTATGTCCCGCCATTAGCTCTTGAGCCCACCACTTAGCGCCTTCATCCAGTCTTCTGAAAGGTGGTCTTCATCTTTCGAGTTTTTTTTTCCAGATCAGAATCTCCTTAGTGTTTCGGTATTTGTCAGATATTTTGTCCTCTGAGATACCGATTTCCTTAAGATCTTTATCACATGCATACAGCCATACAAATCTTTCTGCCTTGAGCCATATGAACTTTCACATTTTCTTTGGTAGACGATCCTCTGACATTTTGAAGCTGCGCCTATAGAACAACAAGCTATTTTTTTTTTAAATCGATGATATTACTGGTTCTACCTTTGTGTGCAATTTCTCATATGATCTCAAAGATGAGTACTCCTCAATCGATGTGTAGCCTAAAATCTTCCTTAATATTTTGCGTTCTCTTTTGACTAAAACATCGACTACTCCCCGGCTATTCATTATTAGAGTTTCCGAAGCATATAATTCTAATGGTTTAACAGTCGTGCTGTAGTGTCTTAATTTCGCTCCAGTGCTCAGCGACTTCCTATTACAGTTTTTCATGCGGTAACTTACTCCAGTTTGCAGATCCTAGGATTAATCGCTTCCTGTTTTAACCATTCTCTTTGACTGCCTGATGTAGGTTCTAAATTCCCTCAGATGATAAATCATCCCTTAGTTAAAAAAACTTTCATTCTGGTCCTTCGCTGGTGCTTCTCATGTATTTTGCCTTTTCAAAGGAAACCCGTAACGGTGCCACATAAAACAGATAGTGGGAAAAACAGATACCAGACTGTGATTCATCGGAAGAATCTTAAGGAAATGTAACTCCTACACGAAAAATCAAATGGCTCTGAGCACTGTGGGACTTAACAGCTGAGGTCATCAGTCCCATAGAACTTAGAACTACTTAAACCTAACTAACCTAAGGACATCACACACATCAATTCCCGAGACAGGATTCGAACCTGCGACCGTACCAGTCGCATAGTTCCGGACTGAAGCGCCTAGAACCGCTCGGCCACCGCGGCCGGCCCTCCTACTCGAAAGAAGTGGCTTATAAGGCGCTTGTTCGCCCGATTCTTGAGTATTGTTCACCTATCTGGGATCACTCTTAGGTAGGACTGATAGAGGAGGTAGAGAAGATCCAACGAAGGATCGCGCGTTTCGTCACGGGATCGTTTAGCTGGCGAGAGAGCGTTACGGAGATGCTAAACAAACTCCACTGGCAGACGTTACAATAGAGGCCTTGTGCATCACGGAGAGATTTACTATTGAGATTTGGGGACAGCACTTTTCAGAAGGAGTCGGATAACATATTACTTCCTCCCACATACATCTCGCGTATTGGCTACGAAGAAAGAATTCGAGAAATAAGAGCCAGTACAGAGGCTTACCGACAATCATTATTCCCATGCAGTATTCGCGAGTGGAACAGGGTTGGAGGGATCAGATAGTGGTACGGAAAGTACCCTCCGCCACACACTCCTAGGCAGCTTGCGAAGTATGATGTAGATGCAGATGTACCCTCTCCGCTGTCTCTGTCAACCGATCATTCTTTAGGATTGCTTAGTTAATATTGTGGCCAAAATTTATAATATCCGCGAATGTGGGTAAAATAGTTGAGGTAGCGGATAATGGACTTGCGGACAGCACAGCACCGGTACGCACGGCGAGGCGGCTGGCCGCGGCTATGAACCCGTCCGCGGCGGCAGCGGCAAGCCGAGCCGGCTGGCAGCCGCCACTCTGCATGCGAAGCCCCGCCCCCCGACGCGGCCCGCGAGTCGCGGCGGCCGGCGCGGAGGCGGCGCGCGCCGATTGGCCGGCGTCGCGGCCGTCAGCCCGCCCCCCGCTAATTAGGAGCCGGGACACGAACCCGGTCCGCGGCGCGTGGGCGGAGCCAGGCGCGGGTCGTTAGCCGCTTCTTTGTCGCGCGCCGCGGGTCGTTAACTCCCGCGCAGGCAGTCGTTACGTGGCGCGCTTTACAGCTCCGCCGAAGGACTCGCGCTTGTTTGTCCGTCCGCGACGCAGGCATTTGTTGCTCTCCGCGCGCTCCTCATTGAAACTTGCACCTCCCGGCCATCGCGAGACGCAGGTACAGCAGCTCTTTATGCTATTCCCACGCAGTTCGCCACATTTCCATTTCCATGATGTAGATGCAGATGTACTCTCTCCGCTGTCTCTGTCAACCGATCATTCTTTAGGATTGGTGACGGCAGCATAATCTCGCCTTCAGTGCTGCAAAATGGAAGAACATGTGCAGGAAGACTGTCCATCGATTATTCATAGCCAAACTAGGTCCAAATGTTGAACTATTGTACTGGTGGAGAAGATAGACCTGAATGCAACCGACATAATTGCGACGGTTGTTCAAGGATTATTTGCTGTATCAGGCCATTCCTGTTTTCAAGAAAGGTCGTCAAACAGACGGATAAAACAATTGGTCCACATCGCTGACATCGCTCAGTTGGAGAATTTTGAAACACGTTTTAAGTTCTGGTGTTATGAGATTTTTGGAGACCGAAAATCTCCTCTGTAGGAATCAACAAGGGTTTTGAAAACAACGATCGTTGAAATGCAGTAGCTCTGTTCGTCCAAGAGGCCCAGATGACGGTAGATACCGGCGCCGAGGTGGATCCTGTCTGTCTTGAATTCCGTAAGGCATTTGATACAGTTCCGCAGTGCCGCCTAATGAATTAAATTCGAGCGTACAGAATATCAGACCAGCTGTGTGATTGCACTGAAGAGTTTCTAGCGAACAGAACAAAGCGTGTCACTCTGAATGGAGAGAAGTCTTAAGACGTAAAGGTGATTTCGGGCGTCCCGTAAGGAAATGTTACAGATCTATTACTCTTCGCAATATGTGTAAAACGACACATTAGACAACATCGAAAGTTCCATGAGGCTTTTCGCGGATGATGCTGTTGTATACATAGAAGTCGCAACGCTAGAAAACTGTAGGGCGATGCAGGAAGGAAGACCTGCAGCCGATCGACACTTGGTGCAGGGAGTGGCAATTGATCCTCGACATAAATGATAGTAGTGTATTGCAAATACATAGACATAAAGACCCATTATTGTACGATTACACTATTGCGGAGTAGCAGTTACTTCCATAAAATATCTGTGGGTGTACGTACGGAGCGATATGAAATGGAACGACCAGATGTCAGTCTGAGTTTCATTGAAAGAATCTCGGGAAAAGTAGTCCATGAACAAAGTAAGAAGCTTCTAAAACACTCGTTGGACCAATTTTTGAATATTGCTCATCAGTATGGGGTCTGTACATACAGGATTGATAGAGGAAATAGAGAAGATACAAAGAAGAGCAGCGCGTTTCGTTACAGAGTCATTTGGTAACCACGAAAACATCTTGGAGATGGTCAACGATCTCCAGCGGCACACGCTGGAAGACGCGGTCTGTATCATCGTGTGATTACTGTTCCGAGAGCGTACGTTTCTAGAAGAGTCAACAAAGATATTACTTCCTCCGACGTAGTATTATGCGGGAAAACACCACTGACGCAAGAGATTCGAGCCCAAACGGAGGCTTACCGGCAATCGTTATTTTCGCGAACCATTCGCGCCTGGAAAAGGAAAGGGGGGAAGTGACAGTGGTACAGAAAGTACTCTCCGCCACACACCTTAAGGTCGCTTGCGGAGTATGGATGTAGATATAGATATAGATGTAAACGTATTAATGAGTCAAAATATCCGGCACCTCGTTGCAGATTAGCTTAATTTCCTTTGATTTTTTTAGTCCGCTTCATCTTCCGATTTGTATTGCTCTAACATATGTGCACAATAAGTAGTAGACTGTCTAGTTCTGCTCTTCTCGGCGGCGACTGTAGTCCGGATGCTGTCATAAGGCATGGCGCTAATGAACGAAATAAGTGTTGATGCACTCCGACTGGAGCCGGGTGTCCACTTTTATCCCCGTTTGGCGCATGGAAGTCCTCTTTGGAATGTAAGGCGGAAGTTTGACGTAGTTCGCGTTGTGTGTGCCCTCTGTGGACCCTGGCTTTAACTACGTTGGATTAATCTGGAGGCTGCCTTGCCACGTGGCGCCCTCTCTGTGTATGGGTCTGCACCGTATGTACTGGGGGACACGGAGTAGTTCATTCCTGACATGTGAAACTCGCTATCGAACCCCCTCAGATTTAGTGGTAAGATGACCCAGTGGACAGCCTGTCAAAAACGGAACACAGATCAAGCATGAAAACAGGGATAAGGTGTACTGAATTGTGCAAAAAGAAGCAAAATAGTGAACTGTCCAAACTCAAGAAGTGTAACATCGAGAGGATTCGACTAGCCCCAGCGTCGTGGTCGTGTGGTCACGGTGTTGGACACCGAATAGGGAGATCCGTGTTGAAATCTTGCTCGTGCCGTATTTTTTTTTTCACAAATTTATCAGCTGTCCGTCCGGTCATTGACGCGTTTGTTCGCCATACTCATGTTTGCGCCTGTGACGTGGTCCAACGTTCGTTTGCAAGAGCAAGGTGTACGGAAGGGACCTCCAGACGTATGTTCCTCTTATTTGTTCTACGCAAGTACCACTTGTTATCACTCTTGCGTTCCGTTTGGGAAGTTTTGACTCGTGAATCACTTTGTGTAATATAGTTCACACCTGTTTATTTGTTGTTTTCATTTCTGTGAGATGTCTATGCGGGATCTCGCCTGCTTTCACTATTCATTACATTTATTTGCTACGTTTAATACATTGTTACTACATGACACATGTCCGCAGCTCCTGGTCTTGCGGTAGTGTTCTCGCTTCCCGCGCACGGCGTCCAGGGTTCGATTCCCGGCGGGGTCAGTGATTTTTCCTGCCTCGAGATGACTAGGTGGTGTTGTGTCATCATCATCATCATCATCATCCATCCCCATTACGATCGGAGGACGGACCTTGCCTAGTACAGTGGTGCGGGTCTCCCGCATCGTCCCCTTCACTCTTCGGAGTATGGGATCTCATCATCATCATATTCTGTAACTAGTGAATAGTTTGACAATTGTCAAGACTACAGAAGGAGAACAGACACAACAGTGACCGGACGGAAAATTCATAATTTTGCGAAAAAAAAATTCGATATGAGGGAGATCTGAATGTGGATTTCCAGCTTGACGATCCAACAACATAACCATACAACCTCAATAGTGCTGTTCTCGCAATTTGCTCGATGTTTGTCAGGGATCCGTGATCCCACGAATATAGATGCTAGTATCCGACACCCAGGTCGATAGCAGTCGATTGTCGAGCGCTGCAGGAGGCAGTGAGATTAGTGTCGACTGAGCAACAGTACGGGAGAGACGGGCAAGAATTGTGTTCGAGCTGAGTACAGTGTCAAAGGCAGATTTGCGAAGTGAGTATGACGAGAGAGCGCGTCCCCCTGATCGTCGTGGAGTTGACCCTCATCGACACCGATTCGCGAGTGATATGAAACCAAAAGTGACAAGTGCCGAATTACGTGTTTCGCGTCAACCGCATCGGCCAGCAACAACCGTGGATTGCAGTGAGGATTGTTGTGAATGTTAACCGTCGTCATTGCGTGTGATAATGTACTTAAAATCAGCAACCATTAAAAGATATAACTGTAACTAAACGTCTGAGGCGAAGATAGCAACTGCCTCAGAATTTGTGTGTTAGTAGAAAATACATATCAGTTTGTACATCGCAACCTTTATGGTCTTTAATGATAGACAAACTTTCAGTCATTACCTATTCCGTCTCAGAACAGCCTCACGTGGTTGAAATACCCCCCGAACCCACAGCAGAAAAACCGATAGCCTTTCGTCCATTAAGCACACGGTCATATAATCATAATAACTAACTGTTTGGTGGTTTCGGTAAATCACACAAAACCCAATAAAGGACAAAACGGGGGTGTTTCATGTTCCATATCTTGAGCTCGGAGCGTTCACTGTTTCTATTTTGTTTCTTTTTACAAAGTTCAGTACAATTTCTTCCTGTTTTCATGCTTCATCTATGTTCAGTTTTTGACGTGCTATTCACTGGACCATTTCACCGCTAAATCCGACGGGGGTGCGATGGACAGTTCCCTCTATCAGACGCTAACGGAAACTTATCAGAAAATCGCATACAACGAGTAAACAATTTGTGCATCTTAGTTTGATCGCCATCAGTTAGCTAGTAGCACGACAGTGAGTAACTTTCCGTTGATGAACTAATTGCGTTAGAAGCGACACCTAACAGAGATTCACAAAAGAAACATCAATAGCAAGTGCTTTCGTCTTAAATACGATCGGGAATTGCCATACAAAACAAATCTGAATGACGAGCGGGGCTCCTATAATTATTCTCCAGGAAATGAAATCACCAGTTCATCATTCCTTTCAGTGCTTTCGCCTTCCAGCGCCGCAGACAGCAGAAGAAGTATTTCTTGCAACTTGCATCTAGATTCGTTGACTCGCTTTTCGTAAAATCAACCTTTCCTCCGGGCCATTCTCGAGGTGGGTGACCTTCCGATAAAAATCTGATTTAGTGGCAGCTCGTAACTGTGGAAGAGAGAGCACGGGGGAATGGGACGGAGAAATCGAATGAGGGCGCGAGACATTGTGAGAACTAAAGAATGGACCCCGCTAGACTGCCGTTTGGACTGAATCTCCCCACGAGGCTGGGGGGGCGTCACGGGGTGTCGGGGGGGGGGGGGGGGGGGGCAGCGACCGCCACCTCTCAGCTTCCAGATTTAGACACACAGCTTGGGATACGCAGCCGTCAGCACGTAGCCTGGTATGGTATCAGACTGCTCAAACGTAACTTGGCACTTTTCACGTTACGGAATCATTGCTAGAGGTGAAATAAGCAATATATAACAGGTAACACAGTTAAAATACGGAATGTGAAATAACCGATGGTTCTTTAGTAGAAAGAACAGAAACAACACTTACATAGCATGAACTAGCATGTAGATATACTTGGACTACACTGAATGGTAAAAAAAAGGTAGGAGGTTTGTGTCATACGCAGCTAAGTAAAACAGGTTAAGTAAATCTGCAGGCTTTCGTGGTCGTTGTCACTAAAGCTAAAATCTTCTGGGTTGATAGGCTGCGTGATAGTTCCTCTAAAATAATCGACGTTTCGACCCATCTGCTGGAATCTTCTTCAGGATCTTCCGGTGTTCTACCGGTAGTGGACACCGGAAGATCCTGAAGAAGATCCCAGCAGAGGGGTCGAAAAGTCGATTATTTTATAGTTAAATATGACGCGGCCTAACAACCCAGAAGATTTTAACAAGTAACTTTGCATCCGTTGGTTGAGTTTACGGATGAGCGAAACATCCTAGAATCTTGTGACAGCTGTTTTGCCAGGATCTATCTCTCGGTATTTTGAGTATTCAAGTACAGCCATTCTTCCAGGTGCACGAATTATATTAATTTTTGAATAGTCAGTTGCAGGGCAGTCTCTTTTGTGGCTATAATGTAGCATTAGCAGGTTAACGACACTGTTGGGAAAATTTTGAGAAAAAAAAGGGACCATTTTTTATGTAGGGAGCATTTCATAATTCTTTGAGATATAGCCACAATTGTTTTACGTTAATCGGATTTAAACTAAATGTTCTTGCTGGTCTGTTTGTCTTTGTTGAATATCATTCCTCTAGCTGTATGTTCTAGTAAACAGATGTTTGCTGCTTTAAGAAAATCTGTTTTCAAACGAGCTCGTGAGCATAGAATTTGTACCAAGAACTTCTGGATCAAGTTCCACCAAACCAGACTCTATTAGCGCTTCGCAGTAAATTTCTGTAACAATGCAATAGCATAAAAAGGGGTGTCCTTTTTTAATAGGTTAATAGGATTGTTGAATTATTCATCTTTAGAATTAACTGCTGTTAAAGTTGAGAAATTTACGAGACATTAAAAATACAGTAATTCACTGCACGATTAGGACAATCGCTTCGATTCAATTTTCTGCGAAGAGAGAAGCTTATTTCTAGTAATTGGAAGGATACTGGCAGACTGCAATATGTGTGCGAAAGAAATTGCTTTGAAGACACTTGTACAGTTTTTACTCAATGAGAGAAGTTGTTTCTCGAGTGTTTGGAATATCCATCAGGTCAATCTAACAACAGAAATCGTCGCAGACACTTCTTTGGCTGCAGAGAGAATACAACAGAAATAATGAAATACCCAAGACCTCGCGAAAAATCGCGCCAAATATCTCTCGAGAATTTTCTCAGAAATTCTGAAATCTGATTTCCAGGGTAGCATGTACGAATGTTCTTGAGCTTCCTAAATAGTCCGACTCACTTACAAAAAGCATTTCACAAATACCACACAGAAAGTGTCAGCTAGAAATAACATTGTCCACAAACCGAGTGGAACCAGTTGGCGTATACAACCAGAGATGTTGAGAATTACCGCCCTGTTTTACCGCAGACTACTCGTCCTGTTTGTTTCACATCCAGTGATGCTAAACAAGTTGACACTTAACATGTATGTTTGACACTTCTCTGAACGTAACACTCATCACTAGTTGCTTGAGGCCAACCACACGTGATAGGGTTTACCGTCTGGCAGTAATCACTCCACCAGATTTTATAAGACAAGCTGTGTCGATGCACGAGAGATCTAAACCACTTGCATCACACGTGCACCCATTGAATGGATATCAACCTGTCCACCAACGACTGGGGCCTAGGAGTAGATTCCTCCATACGACCGTAAATGTAAACGAACCTCCTCAGACTACAAGGTTAACATCATGGAGCAGCGTGGACGCAACAAATCGACCATCACCCATCACCCCCAGAACACGAAGAATTCACGTCTATCTGGAAGAGATTTCTTACTGGTGCTTGAAAATCCACAATGAGTATGTTGAAGTGGGGCTTCCCATGCCGATCTAGGCTCTGAGAATGTGCTGAAGACAAAACCTCAGTCCACTTCATGAACTGCATCCAGCGCTCTTTGAAATCAATAGTAGGATGAGGGAAAAGGGGAGGGGGGGCGTGAATTTGATGTCAGTCCACTGCTGTCCCAACCATTGTCAATTTTCGTGACAGGAAGCTGCTACTACTCGGTCAGGTAGGTCACCGCTTCCCACTACGGAAAAATCCCTGGCGGTACCCGGAATCGAGCCCGGGTCTTCCGCGTGGCAGTCGCCCGCACTCACCATTCGACTACGAAGGCGGACGCGCTCCGTCATACGTCGATGTAAATCTGCCTACTCGATTCCAGCGCGCGTCTCGGCCGTTAGCTGTTTTGCAAGCCCGCACTCGGCCGGCAGTGGAGATACGTGGAGGCGTGCTGGTAGCTGGTCCTGCTACGATGCGAGGTTTTGCGACGCGGCGCGGCAGGACGTTCAACCGCCGGCGACCACTTAGCGCCCAGAAAAGGAGACGGAGGCGTCCCCGTGTGGCAGCCGGGACAGGCCGGAGATATATGGCGGCGCGGCGGCTGCGACGGCCGGCTCGGCTTCCCGGAACGCGGCGCAACGCGGCAAAAATCGCGGGCTGTTCCGCGACGCAAATCTCCGGCCGACCGCCTTATTTACCTGTCACGCCGCTTATGCGGTCGCCAGCCTCGAGCCGACCCCTCTCACCAGACGCCACTTTTTCGCAGATGACGAATCTGGACGACCAGATGGTCACGATCTTTAACGTCGTCATCAAATCCCCCTGCGACATGTTTTTTATCGACACTGCGTAAGGAACACACGAGAAACCCTTACGGGAACTTTATTTCAACAAGCACGCACTTACGCTGGTGCTCACTAAAACTGTGTCAGAAGGAAGGTTATCAAATACATAAATTTTACTTGTTATGTGTTTTAAGAAGTTACTTACTTCTGAATAATTATTAATTGAAATACCTAGGAGCATTAATCAGTTTCAAATGTAATGATATCTGTATCTGACTTGAATTAGATAGTCGCTCTCCTGGAAATCACTCATAACTAAAGGAGTAGCTCGGCTACCGCCATTCAAGTCCTAGCCTAGGCTTTGAATGAGTTAAATATCTCAGTGGAAAAGAGCGTTTGGCGTCATTGGCCGGGAGGCCCCTTACGGGGCAGGTCCGGCCGCCTTGGTGCAGGTCTTATTACATTCGACGCCACATTGGGCAACCTGCGCGCCGGATGGGGATGAAATGATGATGAAGACAACACAACACCCAGTACCTGAGCGGAGAAAATCCCCGATCCAGCCGGGAATCGAACCAGGGCCCCTTAGGACGGCAGTCCGCCACGCTGACCATTCAGCTATCAGGGCGGACAACATCTCAATGAAAATTTAGAGCTCTAGTTTGAATAGATAATATCAGTGGTCATACAAATTCTCGACTGAAACACTGAATAAAAGTATCTCTAGTGACTCGTATAGTGAGGAATGTTCGTTCTACACAAAATGAGTCTCAATAGGTACTGCTAACTTAGTGTGCCCGTCACACGCGCCGCTGAACGTCTTGTAGAGCTTCAACTAAATAATCCGGCAACCTTAATCCCTTGAGGCTCCACGACGCTGCAGCTAAAGTCTTCTACAGCAACCTAAAACTTGAAATACATGCATCAGAAAGGCCATGGCCGCCTGCACACTACGGGAGTACGATTTAGCTCCTCCCTTATTGGGCTGATTACTGATGTTGTTGTTGTTGTGGTCTTCAGTCCTGAGACTGGTTTGATGCAGCTCTCCATGCTACTCTATCCTGTGCAAGCTTTTTCATCTCCCAGTGCCTACTGCAACCTACATCCTTCTGAATCTGCTTAGTGTATTCATCTCTTGGTCTCCCTCTACGATTTTTACCCTCCACGCTGCCCTCCAATACTGATATCGGAAAGAATGATGTTAATCTCCGAAAAAATGGCTATGCTGGTGCAACGTTTCACACTTTGCAAAGCCGGACCGCGGGCAGGCTGTCGTCGGTAAGCAGTTCGTTTGGAATCCAGCTGTCCAGGTACGATTCTATTCTGTCTGAAATATCCCAGAATGGTATCTTGAATGAAAAAGTCTCAATGATCAGTTTACAGTTCGTACACTTGATAATGTGTAGTGCTTAATAAAACTTCGGCTAACTTCGAAATTAAACATTACAGGAGGCCAGCAATAAGAATCTGTAACTGCCTAGCTAATTAAGATCTGTTCTGTCTCTCTTCGGTCAACGCTAGAAAAAAAAAAATCTACCGTTTTTCTTATTACGGAAACAAGAATTCGAAGAATTTACGATTAAATTATTAGGTGATTTGCGGGCATATACGATTAAATTTGCACCTTTCCAGTATTATTCAATGTCTTTCTTGGGTTCGTAACTCGAACTGCCCCTTTTTATAAGAGTTACGTAACTTACTTACAAAATTATGCAAGTCCCTTTACTGGCGTCACAAATGGCGTATTACAGCACGTACAGTATGGTAGGAAGTTCAAATGCTTAAATGTGTGTGAATTCCTAAGAGACCAAACTACTTAGGCCATCGCTCCCTAGATTTACACACTAGTTAAACTAACTTAAAGTAACTTACGCTAAGACAACACACACACCCATACCCGAGGGAGGACTCGAACCTCCGGTGGGAGAGGCCGCGCAGTTCATGACATGACGCCTCAAACCGCGCGGCCACTCGGCGCGGCATGGTAGGAAGTATATACGATTAAATTTGTAGATTATGTACGGGTATAGAGAGTGCGAAATTTATTACACAGAACTGTTACCTCTGACAGCGTCAAAGATTCTAAGGAAGCTGTGCGTGGAGTCAAATTCAGGCTGGGTAGTAGATATGGCGTCATCTGTGCTGCTTCAACTCTATACACGAGTTCATCAGTCGAAGTCGTTACTGAGTGGTGACGTGACAGTATTGGCAGACCAGATATTAGCAATGAGTGAGAGATCTGGAGAACGTTCTATACCCACTCAGGTCACGTCAGCACGGTCAGGATGCGGCCTTGCGTTATCGTGTTGGAAGAAGCAGACCACGCAGATTCGGCCAAGGCTTAACGCACCAGAAATCATCCTCTGCATGTGCCACAGGTGGTCGTATTGTCTACATAACGGTACCCCACGCAGTCCGGCAACGTTCGTTCTTCTCGGAACCTACACGCATAGATTAAGTCTATACTAATGATGAACGCAGTACCAGGGCGTATCTGAAAAGACAATGTGTTGGTACTCCTCTGTCAACTCTTTTCGTCGGTCGCACCAACAATGAACCTCTTTCTGTTTCCGCGTCGGAGGGAGCGGCAACAGTGATGGCTGTGCTGAGATTCGTTGGTGCTAGATACGTCACACTGACTTTGGGTATACTTGTCTTCCTGCAAATAAACCCATGTTTTGATTCAAGGTACGTGACGTGGCTGTACGATATTGCCTGGCAGCTTGCACAATGAGTGCATCCTCTCGCACGCTAGACGCGTGGCGCCCATTCGGATCCTGCATGGCGATGAGTGAGTCCTTCCGCAATCCTTCTATTCCTGCTGCTGTCAAGTACCAACATCTGGCAGTAGACGTTCTTCTCCTGACGCGAGACACAACATGATCTTCCCACAAACAATGAGCGTTCAGATTCGATATCTGCGTCTGGAACCCTCTGCATAATCTGTATACAGAATGTTGATCACACACGTACACCAGCGATATCTCAACGGTCATGTTCGACAATGCTGGATATACCCTCAAATGGCGAAAGATGGAAACGTGTAATGCACCGAAGAGCATTGTCAAACCTTACAGTTTTTTGGTCCAGAAGTTAAGATGTCGGAAGGCATAATCTTGATAGAGCTTACTAACCTCCAAATCTTTCAATGTGGTACCCTTACCTGTCAACTTTACGGTGACACTGCACTCCTTCCTCGTGTGCATCTTCTCAGTAGAGCATTCGTCTCCGACAACATTTTTATGGATGAAAATGCTCGACCGCATCGAACAGCGTAGGTGGAGGACGAGGGGGTATTCGTCTAGTGGACCTACCTGCCCGATGCCCCGAATTAAGTCCATCGATCACGTGTGAGAACTCCTTACCAACCTTTTTGCCAGCATGGGGGCACGTTGCAGATAATGCATTGCCATACGCGGTCAACGCACCTCCTATTCAGAACCACGTTCCGCCTTTTGTAACGTCGAAGCGACCACGATGAATCGTGGTAACTTCACCCTAATTATTGTCTTTCAATAAAAGTGTCGTCTCTGCTCATCTCAATTCACTTTTCTCTCAGTTGCGTTCCGTAATTTACTGCAGCAGTTCTATGTATGTTCCCAGTTTCGACAAGCTACGTTACTTGGCAGTGACGCATCATGCGAAAGATCCTTCATACAAGTCTAGATAAGCACAGTACACATAAAAGTAAGGTCCAGTTTCAGATTCTTTACGTGTCTAACGGAAAATTGATAACTTTGGAGGATTACGTATCTCAGATTTCATTCTTCCTAGTTAAACGAACAATTATTTCTCTCATTTCTTTTGTGGGCCGTTGGAAATGTCTAAAATTATCGCAAGGAGTATATTTGATCTGAAGCAAAAATAGAAATGCAGCTGCAAAGGACGCGTAGGGTCTGTCTATAAACTGACGAGCGCGCAGCGCTTGTGGCGGGGGAAGTGGTGTTCGTCGGAAGAAAAAGCTACAGCTGCCGCACAGGAACACTTCGAAGCAGTTTCCCGCCCAGCAGTGTTGTGCAACATGCGGAGATTTACGTATCACTTGTTCTTGTGCCTTTCTTGTGTTACTTATTTTACTAATTACTGTATTCCTTAACTGTTACAACACGCCAGTTTGCCGGCGGACTATAATAGCCATTCTTCTTTACGGGGTTGAAGGCATAGAATATAGCGCTCGGAAAATATTTTATGAAGCTTAAAATAGGCAACCCATCTTAAATCATCCGCCCTGGGTGAGGATGACGTACGCCGCCCAGTCACATTAATGCAACCACCTGTCAGAAGCTCGAATAACCACCTTTTGCAGTGCGGGAAGTTGCAGGACATGCAAGAAGAGTCTCAGTGGAGTTGGGAAGATACCGGCAGTCATGCCGACTCCAATCCTGTGGCCAATTGCGTTAGGTTTCTCGGTTAAGGATCCACGGCGCGAACAGCCCGATCGAATTAGTCTCACAGATTCTCGACTAGGATTAAACCCGCAAAGTCTGGTGGCCAGAGGAATGCAGTAAACCCATTCTGGTATTCTTCGAAACACCCATATACAATGCGAGCTGTGTGCATTGTCCTGCTGGTAGAAATCATTGTGCCGAGGAAAAAACAAAGTGCTTGTAGGGCTGGACATGGTCCCCAAGGATAAATGCATACTTATTTTGATCCGTTGTGCCTTCCAGAAAGAAGAAATCACCCAGGAAATGCCACGAAAGCGTTCTCCAGACCCTAACGCTCCGTCCACCAGCCTGGACCCTTCCGATGATTTTTTGAGAGCCGTACACGCCGACGATCATCCATCCGATGGTCATAAAACTTGATTCATCTGAAAAGACCACTTGTCGCCACTCAGCGCTAGAGGGCGTCCAGTTTCGTATTGGCGAACAAATTTCAACCTTCGTCGCCTTGCTACGAGGTCCATAAGCAACAATGCCCACTCAACGGTCGTTGATGAGACACAGTTGGTACCCTCTTGGTTTACCCGGCGGGCAGTTGCTCAACAGTCTATTCGCCCGCACACATCTCCTCAGCCATCATTCAGCCCCATCATATACGGTCCGCAATGCATCACAGTCGCCTCGACACCTGCTTTGGATAGCACCATTTTGCCATGCACGGTATGCTTTTACCACGACGGCACGCAGTTTACAAGCTTAGGCGTTGCGTAAATGCTTCCTCCTTTGCCCGAAAGCGAGTCAGCATGTTCTTTCGGACATCAGATAAATCGCCCAGATTCCGCATTACGACAACGACTGCGTTGTTTCCTGCGTCCTCCCCCACTCCCCGGCATGCTTTATATACCCTCTAGTGCTACTGCTGCCACCGCCTGCGTGTGAATGGTTATTGAACGTTGACGTCGAACATACGCGGTGGTCACATTAATATGTATTTCAATATTTCGTGTACTTTAAGGTAAGCAACCCAACTGGAAGTTGCGTTGCTTACTTTAAGCTGCATGAAATACTGAAATACTTTCCGGTCGACCCAGCGTGAGTTATAACTTACAACTTATTGTTTGTCTTTTATCCTTTCGTATTCTACATCTACATCTACATTTATACTCCGCAAGCCACCCAACGGTGTGTGGCGGAGGGCACTTTACGTGCCACTGTCATTACCTCCCTTTCCTGTTCCAGTCGCGTATGGTTCGCGGGAAGAACGACTGCCGGAAAGCCTCCGCGCGCGCTCGAATCTCTCTAATTTTACATTCGTGATCTCATCGGGAGCCATAAGTGGGGGGAAGCAATATATTCGATACCTCATCCAGAAACGCACCCTCTCGAAACGTGGACAGCAAGCTACACCGCGATGCAGAGCGCCTCTCTTGCAGAGTCTGCCACTTGAGTTTGCTCAACATCTCCGTAACGCTATCACGGTTACCAAATAACCCTGTGACGAAACGCGCCGCTCTTCTTTGGATCTTCTCTACCTCCTCTGTCAACCCGACCTGGTACGGGTCCCACATTAATGAGCAATAGTCAAGTATAGGTCGAACGAGTGTTTTGTAAGCCCCCTCCTTTGTTGACGGACTACATTTTCTAAGCACTCTCCCAATGAATCTCAACCTGGCACTCGCCTTACCAACAATTAATTTTATATTATCATTCCATTCAAATCATTCTGTACGCATACTCCCAGATATTTTACAGAGGTAACTGCTACCAGTGTTTGTTCCGCTATCATATAATCATACAATAAAGGATCCTTCTTTCTACGTATTCGCAATACATTACATTTGTCTATGTTAAGGGTCAATTACCACTCCCTGCACCAAGTGCCTATCCGCTGCAGATCTTCCTGCATTTCGCTGCAATTTTCTAATGCTGCAACTTCTCTATATACTACAGCATCATCCGGGAAAAACCGCATGGAACTTCCGACACTATCTACTAGGTCATTTATATATATTGTGAAAAGCAATGGTCCCATAACACTCCCCTGTGGCACGTCAGGGGTTACTTACGCCTGTAGACGTCTCTCCATTGAGAACAACATGCTATGTTCTGTTTTCTAAGAACTCTTCAATCCAGCCACACAGCTTGTCTGATATTCCGTAGGCTCTTACTTTATCAGGCGACAGTGCGGAACTGTATCGAACGCCTTCCGGAAGTCAAGGAAAATAGCATCTACCTGGGAACCTGTATCTAATATTTTCTGGGTCTCATGAACAAATAAAACGAGTTGGGTCTCACATGATCGCTGTTTCCGGAATCCGTGTTGATTACCTATATCGTACGTTTAGAGGAGAAAAACAAACACCTCGCCATGACCAGTCTGGACGCAGTCCACCTACTCGCTGGCTCTGGTACGGTCGGGTCGAGACGCAGGGCGTTACTGTCGGGAGAGCTAGATGGAGAGAGCCGTTGGAGTTTATACAAATGACCGCCACTCCGGCCGCCTAGTGGAAGAGCCCCGTAAAAGTTAAAATACGCCGATTCGATTCCATTACAGGCCGGCACTCGGCGTGTCAGCTGCCGAGGAGGGCCATCCGCCGGACGTTCTCTGGCCGGACAGGACCGCCCCCGCTCCCGCCCCCACACCCGCTGCCAATATCGGACAAATTTAATGCCGTCCCCCGTAACGGTCGCCCCCCCTGCCAATCTAAATACGCTTTCAGGCGGCCTCGCCAGGGAACGGCAAGGACCGCGAGATATGCTGCCCTAACAGTCTCCAGCCGACGACGACAGGACCCGCCTTCTATGAGGAAAAGCTCTGCAGTACATAACACAGAGACGGCTGTCATAGCGCGAGGATTACATATTCACACAGAAGTGGGTGACCCTGCCAGTACATCTGAATTCATAGTCTGCAAGTCCGAAGCACGGCGTGCAGAGAAAAAAGGAAAGACGGCTGAAGACCGGTGGTTAACTTCACGCCCACATCTAAGTTATCAAAAACGTAGCAAGTAATCCAGCTAGAGGAGGGTGGGGAAGTAATCGTCTGTGGTGATATCGGGAGCCGTTCCGATATTGTCTTGAAGATGTGAGGGGAAGCAATGGCGCGTCCAAATCTGAACGCTGAACCAACACATCTTCGTTGTATCCTGAGGATGAGCATTAATCTACATCTACATCTATACTCCGCGAGCCACCTTACGGTGACCTTGTGGAGATGGTAAATATTTCGTTTGTTATGATTCATTCATAAACTCTCTTACAATTTCGTCGGTGTCGTCCACATCTAGAGCTTATGTTCAATGAGAATTTTAAGTTCACTCTTGTAAGCATGAATTTTAACATAGACTTACGGGAAAAAATAATTTTAACTGGACAGATGGTTCAAATGGCTCTGAGCACCATCGGACTTAACATTGGAGGTCATCAGTCCCCTATAACTTAGAACTACTTGAACCTGACTAACCTAAGCACATCACACACGTCCATGCCCGAGGCAGGATTCGAACCTGCGACCGTAGCAGCCGCGTCGTTCCGGACTGAAGCGCCTAGAACCGCTCCGCCACAGCGGCCACCTAAACCGGACAGACTTCTCAGCGATAAATAATAAGTTTTGCGGTCAAGATTGCGTGCTGTAATATTTAATTTCCTCGGTGTACGGCTGCGACAGGTCTAGCTGTCATCTTCAGATCTTCTGGAAATAATGTTATTGGGCGTGTATCGTACAATCATAACGAGAGACACCCCTTTAATGAAAGACAGGCGCCACGTCATCGTGGCTGAAAAAGTTATTATTTTTCACTGAAGGTCATATAGCACTTAGTAACACGTGGAACTTACACTCCTGGAAATTGAAATAAGAACACCGTGAATTCATTGTCCCAGGAAGGGGAAACTTTATTGACACATTCCTGGGGTCAGATACATCACATGATCACACTGACAGAACCACAGGCACATAGACACAGGCAACAGAGCATGCACAATGTCGGCACTAGTACAGTGTATATCCACCTTTCGCAGCAATGCAGGCTGCTATTCTCCCATGGAGACGATCGTAGAGATGCTGGATGTAGTCCTGTGGAACGGCTTGCCATGCCATTTCCACCTGGCGCCTCAGTTGGACCAGCGTTCGTGCTGGACGTGCAGACCGCGTGAGACGACGCTTCATCCAGTCCCAAACATGCTCAATGGGGGACAGATCCGGAGATCTTGCTGGCCAGGGTAGTTGACTTACACCTTCTAGAGCACGTTGGGTGGCACGGGATACATGCGGACGTGCATTGTCCTGTTGGAACAGCAAGTTCCCTTGCCGGTCTAGGAATGGTAGAACGATGGGTTCGATGACGGTTTGGATGTACCGTGCACTATTCAGTGTCCCCTCGACGATCACCAGTGGTGTACGGCCAGTGTAGGAGATCGCTCCCCACACCATGATGCCGGGTGTTGGCCCTGTGTGCCTCGGTCGTATGCAGTCCTGATTGTGGCGCTCACCTGCACGGCGCCAAACACGCATACGACCATCGTTGGCACCAAGGCAGAAGCGACTCTCATCGCTGAAGACGACACGTCTCCATTCTTCCCTCCATTCACGCCTGTCGCGACACCACTGGAGGCGGGCTGCACGATGTTGGGGCGTGAGCGGAAGACGGCCTAACGGTGTGCGGGACCGTAGCCCAGCTTCATGGAGACGGTTGCGAATGGTCCTCGCCGATACCCCAGGAGCAACAGTGTCCCTAATTTGCTGGGAAGTGGCGGTGCGGTCCCCTACGGCACTGCGTAGGATCCTACGGTCTTGGCGTGCATCCGTGCGTCGCTGCGGTCCGGTCCCAGGTCGACGGGCACGTGCACCTTCCGCCGACCACTGGCGACAACATCGATGTACTGTGGAGACCTCACGCCCCACGTGTTGAGCAATTCGGCGGTACGTTCACCCGGCCTCCCGCATGCCCACTATACGCCCTCGCTCAAAGTCCGTCAACTGCACATACGGTTCACGTCCACGCTGTCGCGGCATGCTACCAGTGTTAAAGACTGCGATGGAGCTCCGTATGCCACGGCAAACTGGCTGACACTGACGGCGGCGGTGCACAAATGCTGCGCAGCTAGCGCCATTCGACGGCCAATACCGCGGTTCCTGGTGTGTCCGCTGCGCCGTGCGTGTGATCATTGCTTGTACAGCCCTCTCGCAGTGTCCGGAGCAAGTATGGTGGGTCTGACACACCGATGTCAATGTGTTCTTTTTTCCATTTCCAGGAGTGTATATACACCTTGTAGACTCTTGTATCGTAGGAAGCAAGGAAGAGGATGTTGTTATGGGTGGGCAGTATCCTCTTTCTATAACACAAATGCACACGTGGATTAGCACGGTTCTTTATTTACATGAACAGAAAGCTACTTATATTGAATAGACTACATGTGTTGCGGTACAAGCTCACCAATAATAGTCCTCTCGCAGACAATATCGGTAATCTTGCTATTGCAAACATTAGTCTCACTTCTTTTCCTTGTGCCTTAGTCCCGCATTGTCGGCATGCTTATGGTTGGATTTGGCAAGGATAATTTAAGGAGTGGCCGGATGCCCTTCATGTCGCCACCGCGTTGGATGAGATGATGAACACAACACGATGACGAGGATTAGGACAGCACAACACCCAGTCCATGAACGGGGAAAAATCCCCGACCCAGCCGGAAATCGAACCCGGGCCCCTGTGCTCGGCATTCCGTCGCGCTGACCACTCAGCTATCGGAGAGGACGGAACTTTAGTCTCACTACTGGGCTCTTATTTGGACGCTATGTATTGTCGTAACCTGCGATGAACTATACCCGCTCTGCAATTGAGCTGACAACCGCCAAACTGGAGCGTGAGTTAGTGAGGCTCTCCCGTCAGCGTCCGCGGCCTAAATACATGCTGTCGAGAGGGCGTTGGCGGCTTGTTCTTGTTAGCGTGACTCTGGCCTCTCTCGTGATGAGTGCCGTTGATCCAGCGCTTACTGTCGATCTTCGCGCTCTATCTGTGCCGACCGGTGTGCCGGCGACAGCTTACACCAGCACACACCCCTCGGCATTCAACTAAAACATTATGCCAGTTTAAATCAGAGGTATGAATAAACCTTCAACAGTTTTCTGAGATCATGGAGCCAAGTTGCTTGAAAATCAATCAATTAAAGAACTGTTATTTTTATCCTAATGTGGATGTCTTACAATAACAGTAATCTGGCGCTTTCTGAATCTGTTACTCAAATATACTGCACCTTATCATGTCATCCATCTTATACGTGTTGTACACTGAACAGAAATGAGCATCTATTATGAATTCATAATGACACATTTATATAGTTACGTACCTACCAAATAGAAATGCAGTTTAGCTTCCTTATTGCTTTCCCAGAGTTAATCGCCACTATCAACAGAGCACAAATACACCAAAGCTTGTAGAAGAAAGCCGGCCGCGGTGGCCGTGCGGTTCTAGGCGCTCCAGTCCGGAGCCGCGCTGCTCCTACGGTCGCAGGTTCGAATCCTGCCTCGGGCATGGGTGTGTGTGATGTCTTTAGGTTAGTTAGGTTTAAGTAGTTCTAAGTTCTAGGGGACTAATGACCACAGCAGTTGAGTCCCATAGTGCTCAGAGCCATTTTTTTTTTTTTTTTTGTAGAAGAAATCTAACAGGTTCAAATTGGGGGGGGGGGGGGGGAGGGGCAGGGGGGGACTTGGTAGGCCATAGTATTGGCGAACCAAGTGTGCTGGTGCGCCATCATGCATGTATCACATAAGCATCCTTTAATCACGAGGAACATCATCAAACATCTCTTCATCACAGAGGAGCACTTGCAACCCACGTTCCAAATTACTTGCTGGATGTATTCCAATCTCTGTGTTCCTCCGTACATTTTTTGCCATCTACAGCTCCCTCTAGCAGCATGGAAGTTATTCCCTTATGTCTTATCAAATTTCCTATCATCCTGTCCCTTCTTCTTATCAGTGTCTCCCATATATTCCTCTCCTCTTCGATTCTTCAGTCTACCCAATTTTCAACATTCGTCTGTAACACCACATCTCAAACGCTTCATAAGTTTCTCGCTTTTCTGATTTATGCTACTTCTCATTACTCTCGTCTTCCTTCGATTTACTCTCAGTCCATATTCTGAATTCATTAAACTATCCATTCCGTGCAACACATCCTGTAATACTTCTTCACTTTCACTCTGGATACCAATATCATCAGCTAATGTTATCACTGATTTCCTTTCATACTGAATTCCAGTTCCATCTTGAAACTTACTTTTATTTTCCTCATTGGTTCTTTGATGTATATACTGAACAATAAGGGCGAAAGATTACACCCCTGTCTTACACTCTACCTGAGCACTTCTTTCTTCCATTCCATTCTTATCGTTCGTTCTTGTACATATTGTGTACTACCCGCCTTTCCCTATACGTTACCCCTATTTTTCTCAGAGTTTCGTGCTAGCTCGCAGGAAAAAGATTTTGAAGTGCAGGATTCGAATCGGAGTCTTCCGTCTGGACCGCTCACCGTGTTATTGATTTTGGAAATGTACCCTTGATCGGCCAGCGGCCGATGGCACCGCGGCCGCTGCAAACGGGGCTGGTTTTTGCCGGCTCTGAGTCAGCGCGCGCTTAATTGTGTCCGCGTGCGTGGCCCGTTAATTGGCCGGCCTAATTTATCGGCCATTAGCCGGCCCGGCCGCCTGTCAGCGCCGCGTCGGCCCTACTTAATGGCCCGTGACGCTGGACACTCTCTGCGCTCCCATTTCTCACCCTCCGGGACTCCCCCGCTGAGACAGTATGTAAACTGATCACTGCATTGCTCGCGACAGACAGGCAGGCAAACAGAAGAAGTATAAGCAAGCTGGGGAGTAGAGAACTCAGTGTGAAGGATGTAGTCGACGCTGTTGCAGGTACGGGTTGGTAGCATTGTAGGCACATAAACGACTGCTAGAGCTTTACCGTTCGGGCTGAATTCTCATACTAAGTGTGCAGTCATAACGTATCGATTGCACACCGACCAGCGCCGCGCCGCGAAACGACACCCGCGCTCCAGTGGAAAGAGCGGGCAGCGCCACACAATCGCCCCAGGAAGACAGAGATCAGTGCTCCCTGTCAAAGCTGACTTAACCAGCCGCCCGTCGCTAGTCGGTCCCAGTCTGGTCGCAGACTTTGGGAGCATCAGTACTGAGAAGGTCAGGCCATGACGTTGGACTCACGGATTTACTTCAAACTTTGTACACATTTAGTAGGCCATCAAAACAACATAAGGTACAAGTAGTAAGCTGCACTAAACTCAAAATTCCAAGAAAAATCATAAGTTTCACTGACGTACACTATGTGATCAAAAGTATCCAGCCACCACCAAAAGCATACGTTTTTCATATTATGTGCATTGTGCTGCCACCTACTGCCAGGTACTCCATATTAGTGATCTCAGTAGTCATTAGGCATCGTGAAAGAGCAGAATGGGGCGGTCCGTGGAACTCACGGACTTCGACTGTGGTCAGGTGATTGGGTGTCACTTGTGTCATACGTCTGTACGAGAGATTTCCACACTCATAAACATCCCTAGGTCCACTGTTTACGATGTGACAGTAAAATGGAAATGTGGGGGGACACGTACAGCACAAAAGCCTACCGGCCGACCTCGTCTGTTGACTGACAGAGAACGCCGACAGTTGAAGAGGGTGGTAATGTGTAATAGACAGACATCTATCCAGACCATCACACAGGAATTCCACACTGCTTCAGGATCCACTGCAAGTAATATGACAGTTAGGCGGGAGGTGAGAAAACTTTGATTTCATGGTAGAGTGGCTGCTTGTAAGCCACACATCACGCCGGTAAATGCCAAACGACGCCTCGCTTGGTGTACGGAGCGTAAACATTGGACGATTGAACAGTGGAAAAACGTTGTGTGGAGTGACGAATCTCCCTACACAATGTGGTTATCCAATGGCAGGGTGTTGGTAGGGCCAATACGCGTTGAACGTCATCTCCGAGCTTGTGCAGTGCCAACAGTAAAATTCGGAGGCGGTGGTGTTATCGTGTGGTCGTGTTTTTCATGGAAGGGGTTTGAACCCCTTGTTGTTTTGCGTGGCATTATTACAGCACAGGCCTATATTGATGTTTTAAGCACCTTCTTGCTTCCCACTGTTGAAGAGAAATTCGAGGATGGCGATTGCATCTTTCAGCACGATCGAGCACCTGTTCATAATGCACGGCCTGTGGTCGAGTGGTTACACTACGATAACATCCCTGTAATAGACTGGCTTGCACAGAGTCCTGATCTGAATCCTATAGAGCACCTTTGGGATGTTCTGGTACGCCGATTTCGTGGCAGGCCTCACCGACCGACATCGATACCTCCCCTCAGCGCAGCATTCCTTAGGGTTGCCATTCCCCAAGAAACCTCCTAGGACCTGATTGAACGTATCCCTGCGAGAGCGGAAGCTGTCATCAAGGCTAAGGGTGGGCCAGCACCATACTGAATTCCAGCACTACCGATGGAGGGCGCCACGAACTTGTAAGTCATTTTCTGCCATGTGTCTGGATACTTTTGACCAAATAGTTATCTGTGCGTGGCTCAAGCGGTTAGCGTTCGAGCTTCGTAAGACAATCGTGTATGAGGCGACGGTTCGGCCACAGACCTTCATTTTTGTAGTACGAGTGTGAATTCCGTGATTTGTTCAGAATGTTCAAACGTGTGTGAAATCTTATGGGACTTAACTGCTAAGGTCATCAGTCCCTAAGCTTACACACTACTTAACCTAAATTATCCTAAGGACAAACACACACACCCATGCCCGAGGGAGAACTCGAACCTACGCCGGGACCAGCCGCACAGTCCGTGACTGCAGCGCCAAGACCGCTCGGCTAATCCTGCGCTGCATATAATCCTAATTGCGATTAATATCAACTAGGGTAATCAGGTACAAAGCATGTGTTGACTTTCAGGAGCAAAAGTAGCTTCCACTAGTTGCTGAGGTCTAGCAGAACAGCACGTGCCTGGAGATCGAGAAATTGCGGGATCGAATCCCAGTCGGACCATGAGTTTTTCAGTCAGCCTTTTAACCTAGTATTCCCCTTTCAGTGATGTGAAGCTTTGACTGGCCCGACGTGTGTTTAGGTTTTCCCGTTAAACTGCAGTTCACCTTTACCTGGTTGGCTTACTGTGGTAGGTTAAGGACATACAAGTCGCCAAAGCCGCTCCAATTGAAAGACTTGCACCGGGCCATTGAGCCACACGAAATTTTTATAGTTGAATGACGGCACATGACGTGTACTAGAACGAAGTATAGACCGTTGGCAGCAGACAGGCAGATGGTCTTAAAAGTTCGCAGTTGAATCGACGCGTGCCTCGCAGCAGCTGCGTGGCCACCCCCTTTCCATTGACCGCCGCCCGAGGAAGGGAGCCTTCTTAACGTGCCGTCGTCTGCTGCAGAGCTGGCTGGGTAAGGGGCAGAGGGAGTGTGGCTGGTGGCTGGGAGTTATGCGGGGGCAGAGTTTTAATTGCGGCGCGGCAGCGTGCGTGGCGCGGGCCGGCGACTCGGCGGCATGCATTATGCAGGCGGCGGCTCCATTATTCATCCCGCCGGAAGCCGGACCAGCGGACAGCGCCGCTCACCTGCGCCACCGCCGACGCCGCGCCGCCAAATACGCCTACGCACTGTGCACCGCTCCGCTCCACAGCGTAAACCGTGGCCGATTGCTGCTCGGCATTGCTGTTGCTCAGCAGCTAACGGAAGGAGATCAGACGAAGTCTAATGGTGTGCTTAGACGCTCCGCATTTTACGACAATGTGTGATCGCTGTAGAGTTGCCGTGTACATTGCTGCAATGTCGCTGCAGTTCACGACAGTATTTTCATGGCCTACTATATTGCTGACTGATCAGACTGTTCAATGTACACTACTGGCCACTAAAATTGCTACACCAAGAAGAAATGCAGATGATAAACGGTTATTCATTGGACAAATATATTATACTAGAACTGACATGTGATTACATTTTCACGCAATTTGGGTGCATAGATCCTGAGAAATCGGTACCCAGAACAACCTCCTCTGGCCGTAATAACGGCCTTGATACGCCTGGGCATTGGGCTAAACAGAGCTTGGGTGGCGTGTACAGGTACAGCTGCCCATGCAGCTTCAACACGATACCACAGTTCATCAAGAGTAGTTAGTGGCTGGCATATTGTGACGAGCCAGTTGTTCGGCCACCATTTACCAGACGTTTTAAATTGGTAGTAAGAGATCTGGAGAATGTGCTGGCCAGGGCAGCAGTCGAACATTTTCTGTATCCAGAAAGGCCCATACAGGACCTGCAGCATGCGGTCGTGCATTATCCTGCTGAAATGTAGGGTTTCGCAGGGATCGTAACACATCTGAAATGTAACGTCCACTGTTCAAAGTGCAGTCAATGCGAACAAGAGGTGACCGAGACGTGTAGCCAGTATGGCGATGACGAATACACGCTTCCAATGTGCGTTCACCGCGATGTCGCCAAACAGGATGCGACCATCATGATGCTGTAAACAGAACCTGGATTCATCCGAAGAAATGACATTTTGCCTTTCGTGCACCCAGGTTCGTCGCTGAGTACACCATCGCAGGCGCTCCTGTCTGTGATGCAGCGTCTAGGGTAACCGCAGCCATGGTCTCCGAGCTGATAGTCCATGCTGCTGCAAACGTCGTCGAACTGTTCGTGTAGATGGTTGTTGTCTTGCAAACGTTCCCATCTGTTGACCCAGGGATCGAGACGTGGCTGCACGATCCGTTACAGCCATGCGGATAAGATGCCTGTCATCTCGACTGCTAGTGATAGGAGGCTGTTGGGATCCAGCACGGCGTTCCGTATTACCTCCTGAACCCACCGATTGCATATTCTGCTAACAATCATTGGATCTTGACCAAAGCCACACATTTTCCAGTCCAATGACCGCCACTCTTAGTCTTTCCTAAAAGTAGTTAGATAGCTAAGGGCTTTTCTTGTTGACTTGCAAAGTCAAAGCGAGTTTGGCGATCGTTATTTAAACTAGATTAATAATGTAGCAGAACTGAGAGAGAATAATACGGGTCAGCCAATAAGCAGTATTTTATTTTCTATTTGACGTTTCGAAATACCTAACACGTTCTACATTCGTGCAGCCAGACCATGCATACATCTCCGGCATGTTACTGTAGGCCTGATTCCGCTCGGTTTGCAATGAACTGCGCCACATACCGTGCGTAATAAGGACACTGCGCAGTTTTTTTAAAGCTTTGACAAGAGACATTTACCTGACGGGATATTTTATGCGCGGTATCCCATGTACCCATTGCTACCGAATAAATTTGTCTCGAGCGCTGTAAATCGCCAAGAGTGCGTGGGTTCTGACCTCTGCCACGGATGTGTCTTCGCGCGACGCCACGAAAGCTCCGGAGAACGGTCGAAGGGAGCGTTTCATCGCGGGGAGTACTTATGTTGAGGCAGAAGTTCGGCAGGAACACAGCTGCGTGCGACTACTCGTAGCATAAAACGCGAACAGAGCCAGAGAGAGAAGCGTGGAGCGTAGAGCGGTGCCGGCGCTGCTGGCAGTGCATCATAGCGCGGCTCGGGGCGCGCGTGGCGTGATTGGGGCGTGCATGTTTTATGGCGGGCCGCTCCAGCCAGGCCGGGCGCGGCTGTTTTATTCACAAAGGTCGGCGGGCGGGCAGCGGGCGCCGCGAATGCGCGATGCCCGGCCAGCTGACCGCGCTCGGGTCGATACCGCCAACTAATATGCCGGCCGCGCAGTCAGTCACGCCGGCCGCTCTCCGCGACTGGAGGCCGCCGCTCGATTCTCACTGCGCGAGGGCCGCCTTTTAACGTACTACAAAAACAAATCATTTCATTCCTTCTCCAAATATTCAGCGTTAAAATTCATACACTGCACTCAGGTGACAAAAGTCATGGGATAACCTCCTAACATGGTGTCGGACCTCCTGGCGTAGAGCAGCAACTCGTCGTCGCATGGACTCAACAACTCGTTAGAGATCCGCTGCAGAAATATTGAACCGTGCTGCCTCCGCAGCCGTCTGTAACTCCGAAAATGTTGCCAGTACAGGACCTCTCGATTACGTCGCATAAATGTTCGACGGGATTGGACGATCTAGGTGGCCAAACCATTCGCTCGAATTGTCCAAAATGTTCATCAGACCAACTGGAACAATCGAGGCCCAGTGATGGCGCAATGTCATCCATAATAATTCCGTCGTTGTTTGGTCTCCACGTAGCTGAACATAAACATCTCCAGTCAATGACTGGTTCACTTGGACCAGAGGACCCGCTCCATTCCATGTAAACACAGTCCACGCCATTATGCACAGTGGCTTGTTGACAACTTGGGTCCATGGCTTCGTGAAGTCTGCGCCACACACCAACCCTACCATCAGCTCTTACCAACTGAAATCGGGACTCGTGTGACCAGGCCACGTTAATTCAGTGCGTCTAGGGTCCAACAGATACGGTCGCGAGTCCAGGATAGGCGCTACAGGCGATGTCGTGTTCTTAGTAAAGGCACTCGCTTCAGTCGTCTGCTGCCATAGCCCATTAATGCCAGACTTCGCCCCCCTGAGCTAAAGGATGCGGTCGTCGTACGTCCCACATTGATTTCTGGAATGGCCGGTCGCTGTGGCCGAGCGGTGTAGGCGCTTCAGCCTAGAACCGCGCGACTGCTACGGTCGCATGTTCGAATACTGCCTTGGGCATGGATGTGTGTGAAGTCTTTAGGTTTAAGTAGTTCTAAGTCTAGGGGACTGATGACCTCAGATGTTAAGTCCCATAGTGCTCAGAGCCATTTGAACCATTTTTTTTTTTTTATTTCTGGGATTATTTCAAGCAGTGCTGCTTCTCCGTTAGCAATGGCAACTCTACGCAAACGCCGCTGCTCTCGGTCGTTAAGTGAGGGCCGTCGACCACTGCGTTGTCCATGGTAAGAGGTAACGCCTGAAATTTGGTATTATCGGCACGTTCTTGACACTGTCCATCTCGGAGTTTTGTATTCCCTGTCAATTTCCAAAACCGAATGACCCACGAGCCTGGCTTCAACTACCATTCCGCGTTCAGAGTCTGTTAATTCCCCTTTTCCGGCCACAGTGACATCGGTAACCTTGTCACATGAATTTGCTGCAAACCATTTCTCGAAATAACTCCTCCACTCCGAAGTTGATACCTCAAAAACATACTTTTTAAAAGATCAACTTCCCCATGTGTTGTGCACATATACAAATTATAGGTGTTCAATAAGTAATGCAACAGATTGGGTTTTTTTTTCGGACATCACGGTGGTTTATTCAGGATTCCAATACACCATAACCGAAGGCGGTGGCGCAGTGGCTAGCACACTGGACTCCCATTCGGGAGAACGACGGTTCAATCCCGTTTTCGGCCATCCTGATTGAAGTTTTCCGTTATTTCCCTAAATCGCTCCAGGGAAATGCCGGCATGGTTCCTTCGAAAGGGCACGACCGACTTCCTTTCCTAATCCGATGAGAGCGATGACCTCACTGTTTGGTCTCCTCCCCCAAAACAACCCCATCCAACCATATTATTCTCCAGTCTTTTGGCTACGAAACCCTATTTTTCAATACAGTCTCCATCCAATATGATGGCCTTACGCCACCTTCTGGGAGGGCCTGTATGCCTTTATGCTACCACTCTACTGATTGACATCGGTGCCAAGGTCTTGCATCGAAACACTTTTTACCATTGGCATTAAGGACCCATGTTTCGTATCCATAAAAGAAGACGGAACACAAGCGTGTTTCAACAGTGCGGACCTCTGCGCTGTTCATTATCGCTCTGTACTGCTGGATGTCGGTAAGCGGCTTCATAGCCAGTCGCACTGGCGTGATCCTTCTTGTTACCTCATCTTCACAGCTTGCCGTGTCACAGATGGTTGATCCAAGACAAAGAAAATGCTCCACTGCCAGTTCCTTTAATCGACCTGCGAGTTGGACCTGTGCCCCTCGATCGACTATCATGAGTTTGGACGTGTTGAGATTAATGTCTAATCCGTATGATGGACTCTAATGTCATTTACTTTAGTTAGTAGCCCAAAAAGTTCGACTCCGCTGCTGGCTAAAAGCATGGTGCCATCAGCAATCGAAAGTAGTGCTGACTTCGATACATCTAAGGACTTCTCTGTCTTCCGGAAAGACAGAAGTCGAACCCTTCGAGTCATATCGCGCGCAACTCAACTTAGGCCCTTTGCTGTTTCTTATCTATATAAGCGACTTGGGAGACAATCTGAGCAGCCGTCTTAGGTTGTTTGCAGATGACGCCGTCGTTTATCGACTAGTGAAGTCATTCGAAGATCAAAACAAATTGCAAAACAATTTAGGAAAGATATCTGTATGATTCGAAAATTGGCCATAGACCCTAAATAACGAAAAGTGCGAGGTCATCCACATGAGTGCTACAAGAAATCCGTTAAACTTCAATTAAACGATATATCAGTCAAATCTAAAGGCCGAAAATTCAACTAAATACTTAGGAATTACAACTGCGAACAACTTAAATTGGAAGGAACACATAGAAAACGTTGTGTGGAAGGCTAACCAAAGACAGCGTTTGATTGGCAGGACATTCAGGAAATGTAATAGATCTACTAAGGAGACTGCCTACAATACGCTTGTCCGTCCTCTTTTAGAATACTACTGCGCGGTGTGGGATCCTTACCCGATAGGGTTGACGGAGTACATCGAAAAAGTTGAAAGAAGGGCAGCACGTTTTGTATTATCACAAAAAATGCGGGAGAGTGTCACTCAAATGATACAGGATTTGGGCTGGACATCATTAAAACAAAGGCGTTTTTCGTTGCGACCGAATCTTCTCACGAAATTTCAATCACCAACTTTCTCCTCTGAATGCGAAAATATTTTGTTGACACCGACCTACATAGGAAGGAACAATCACCACGATAAAATGAGGGAAATCAGAGCTCGCACGGAAAGATATAGGTGTTCGTTCTTTCCGCGCGCTATACGAGATTGGAATAATAGAGAATTGTGAAGATGGTTCGATGAATCCTCTGCCAGGCACTTAAATGTGATTTGCAGAGTATCCATGTAGATGTAGACGAACTATAAGAACCGGTGATGGCCGATCTCCACAAAGTTCGTCGCCGGCGGAAACACGACCACAACAAAAATCTGGTAACCAGTTGCAAGCTGTGTTATCCAAAGTGATCGATTACCACGAGTAGAAAGAAGCTATTAGAGCCGTCATAGATACGATGGCTGTTTATGGAAACCGTAAAAAGAATTACCTAACGAAAACATGCTGCTTTTTGGGTTCCATACCTCAATCTGTAAAAGTGGAACTCTTATAGATTTTTTTTTCTGTCTGTCTGCCTATGCATCCGACTGTTAATAACCCTTTGTCTCAGGGTCAGAGAGACGTAACAAGTTCAAATTTATGTCACATATTACAGTCTGTGGTCCCTTGGCGGTGTAAAATGATTATGCTTCTCAGCCAGTGCGGCAAAAGGTTCGGTCATTTATGTCACTTATTTTGATGCTCGAAAACTCACTCATCAAAACCTATAGGATACCTCCTATTGACCTAGAAGCAAGGTTTCACAGCACAAGTAAAGTCATTTATCATGAAACTTGTTAAATTATATCACTTAAAAAATCTTTTTGGCATTTAAACACACATTGCATTCATCATGCGACAAAAGCGTAATAGTTACTGCATGCAAACATAAGATGTGAGCTGCAACCATGTTTTAGTAAGTAAATAAAAAATATTTTATTAAATGTTCCCTGTGTATGTATGGTTCTTCTAGGTTTTTTTATGACCGGGTGAGGAACTACTGTGGAGAATTAATACGATCGCGAGTGCTACTCGCATCTGGACAATTATATTTCTATATCAGCCCTATTTTTTTTCTTTAAACGTCCACTGCAAACAAACAAATCGTTTAATTTCTCTGCTGCCGTTGTTTTAACAATAAAATATGACAATTTTTAAAACAAAAGTAATAGTACATCACTCAATGCCACCTAGAGGTCGTTTGTAGAAACTCTTGGAGCACCACAGTGCTACTTTAAGCTAAAAAAAAATCTGAGTGTGACAGATGTAAAAGGGAATCTGAACGAATCTGGGGCACGCAGGAGTACAATCACGTCAGCAATAGAAGCTACATTAGTAGGTCCACGAGGAGCCAGCGTAGTGTTTTGTGTTAGCGCTGCCTACCTGTTCGTACAGCCTTTTGAGCGCCGCACCCCTCACCCTTCCGGCACGTGTCTGCGGCTACCTGGCCACACGTGTGCGCCACGCGCCACGCCTGCTCAATAATCCATCGTGGGCAGCACAATCATATCCAGACGCGGCGCACCGCCTCACCTGCAAATCGGTGAGCGCTCCTCAATATTTCAGCACCCGCCCAACGCTACCGCGCGTATACCTGCGAGGCGCGGGTCGGCCTGTAACAGATATTGCGCATTAAAACTGAGTAGCTGGCTGCCACAGCCGGTTACCCCACACACAAAACGCTGAGGAGCGTGTCACAACGTGGTGGTGTTCAAAACCGATTTAACGTCAGCGGCGGAGTGGTAAGGTAGACAAATTGCTTACGCTGGGTCCTTCTTTTACCATATATACTGTCACAAAAGAAATCGCAGCACCAAAAAATTATTCATGTAGAGTAATGAAATTTCAGGAATACATTTGTCTAGGTAACATATGTAAGTGGTTAACGTTGCAAGATCACAAGTTAACGTAAGCGCGAGATACGCCATTGCAAATCCGAAATGCTAGTACGTTAATAACAGGTGTAACCGCCAGAATGTTGAAAGCAAGCATGCAAACGTGCATGCATTTTGTTGTACAGGTCCCAGGCACTTGGTCGGTCAACACAGGTTCGGTTAATGCTGGTTGTGGATACTGCTAGAGTTGTCCGATGATGTCCCACATGTACTCGGATGGAGACAGATCCGGTGATCGAGCAGACCAAGGCAACATGTCGACACTTTGTAGAGCATGTTGGATTACAACAGCGATATGTGTGCGAGCGTTATCGCGTTGGAATGCTGTTCAGGAATGCCAGCACAACACGTCGAATCAGCAGACTTGGCCTCTGCAGGTTTATCTGCTGTGATGCGTGCTTCACTCTAGCACAGAGCAGTCTTTTTTATGATGTAAAAGTATAATTTTACGATTAGTAATAATTCCTTATTAACATTTAGAATGGGTCATGCTAGGACCATACCCAATATTGTGCTTATTTTCATATCGCTGTAGATAATCAATCTGAAGATGCTCCACGAAGGCGAAACGCGTTGTTAATAAAAGAATACATTGTAACCAAGACTGTTTTATTTCAAATATTCTACCTACGGGTGCTTTCCAAACGGCCTAATGGAGTGGAACATATTTTGTTAGTTATTTTCATCCGAAACCCTATTATTGTTAGAGATCCATATGTTGAGGAGCTACAGGTAGTGTAGAGTGTAACTGCTGGCGTGCGAGACTGGGAGGCAAATCATACCCGAAACGAATCGGCGCGACGGATTAACGTCCTGGTATCCAACCCAAACTCAGTGTGGTTTTAGGCGGTTTTCCACAATCGTTTAGGCAAATTCTTTCCCGGTCCCCAGTCTCCGCTATAGAAACTACGATACACCAACAGTTAAAATACGGCAACATGAAGAGCAAATTTTAAATGATCCACTGACAGATCTCGCACACTAATTTTTCTTCCATTAGGTTAACCGACGACTGTAGATACAGACTGGGGGGGGGGGGGGGGCGAGATCTGAGCTCGTAGATGACGTCAGTACCCCCATCCTGACTCTCAATTTCAGATATCTGTTTACTTTGAAAACGAGTTATTGTGTTGTTTCCTGTCATACTCTGCGTAAGTAGAACACAGTTCATGACCGCTCAACTGGCTGTAGCGCAGAGCCCAGTGGAACAAACACGCCCTTCCTGATGTTAATGACGAACTGAACGGCTAGCCACAACAAGTCCAGAGCGTAGGAAAGTCGTATTCAAGCGTATACACAACAGTCCAGGTAGCAATCCATAGCACAAACGTAATACAGGCGAAGTCAGGACTCTACTGTTGAACGACGCGTGACTAAAGGCTTCAAAGAATAGCGAGCGACCGCATAACAAGTGTCAGGCCGCGGTGTTTCCAGGCAGTCTCGCGCCGGTGGACGGCTCCACGTGACGTGCATGCCGCGGCGGCGCCACTCGCTGGAGACAAGAGTTCTCTCTTGACCTGTTCTCTATATTGATACTGGGGCTGAGAGGCGAATCCGAGTCATGGCCGGATACTAAAATTTGCGCTCCGTTCCAATAAAAGCTAGTTTCTCACGTATCTCATTGTTTATGACGTCATATCTGCTGAACTACGTATCGTAGAATGACGAAAATTTGCAGGTATGTTCAGTGGTATAGGGTGATTCGTATTAATGTTTAAGAACTCCCTAAGTGAAGTAGATGACGCTGAGACGAGTAATTTGATATAACACACGTCGGGTAGCGAATGCTGAGAAAAAGCCCAAAGGTGGATAACAAACAGAACACGAACGTCATCAGATGACGTACCTCGCCTCACGTGCTGTGGTTGGGCTTGTCGATCGTACTCTTGCTGGTAGAGGCGGCGCTACACATCGCTCCGCTAGGCTGCTCTGTTTTCGTAAATGTTAACCTATTCATCGTAGTATTGGAATACTTCTGCCGCGCGCACTGCCGCATCACACCGGGCAATCCAGGAATGAATACAGAGTACCCTAGCGGAGCAATGTGTAGCACTACCCCCAACCGGCGAGGGTAGGATCGACAAGCCCAACCGCGGCACGTGCGGTGATTTACGTCATCTGCTGACGTCACATGTTCAACGTTTGTGATCCACTTTAGGGGTCTTTCCCGACATTTGCGACCCTGTGCGTCTTATATTAAACCACTTGTCACAACGTCATGTACGTCACTCCGGAGGGTTTTTAAACGTTAATAAGAGTCACCTCTGCAAAATGTGTTGGGAATAGGGTTAGTAGAAAAGCAAAGTAATAAATTAAAATGACATGCCTGATGCTGAAGTTTTGCTCTATGAGCAGTGACAATGTAGTGAGCGATAGTCTTTCTTCGTTTCGTTATTCTGAGGGTCACGTCAGCGAGGAAAAGTTCCGAAAAAGTTTGAAATTACGTGTGTGCTATTTGGTGATAGTCGTCAAGTGCTCTCATTTTCAAATACTGGATAAATATAGTCTGGGTAATTGGTGCGCTGCGACTTACGCTCCCTCATGACATACACACACTTTCTAACTTTAATATGTTTACCGTAAGATTATACCTCCTAACCCTTTGCGTCCCAAAATATTGAAAAATATATAATTTTAAGAATTTTCATATATTAACTTTTATCATCATCATAAGCAACGAATACAAGAGGAAATCGGTAAATAGTAAACAGTTGTTTTAAGGATGTATTACAGGATGAAGCCCCTCCACGCCCACATAGGCATCATGACCAACAAAAAAGGTCTACTACCATCTCCACATAGGGATTAGTATTCACTAAGTGAGGTCTCGCAGGATGTGGGTACTGCAAAGTTTGCATATGTGTGGTTATCATGAACCATTAATACGCACTCATCAGAAGATAGACTGAGTCGAAAATTGAACGAAGGGAATGATTTGAAGGGTAAAGGAAAAAAGCTGACAAGGCAAGAGTCAAGGGAAAAAAAACCTGCTATAGTCGTGTCCCTTAGTAAGAGCCAATAGCGGATTGCTTGCTCTCTGCGACAGATTGGGTTCATTTGTAACCACTAGAAGGTACAGTTTTCAACCACCCATCATTTCATGTGATATACTGAAAAGAAATTTTGCGTTTATCGTAAATAATATCCCACATCTCGAAACTTCCATGAACTCATAACGTCTGAAATAGATGATAGCCGTAAATAACTAGCAAGAACGGGCCTAAAATTTAATAAATCTTACATGAAAATTACATACCCTCTAAGTGGCTTCATTTCACTGACACTCATAAAATCAGTAGCACAAACTTTAATTTACATTAAAGTAACTTAGATATACGAGTACTTATTTTCACTGTGATCTCCTCAATATGGCCATTAAAAAAAAAAAAGGTCGTATGTCAGAATCTCCAAAAACCCCTTAGCACAACCTCAGCGCCAACTGTTGCTTTGAGCGCTGTAAGTGACTGCTACAGCGCACTACATTCGTAGAAGTACCTCATTGCAGGAGTAGAAGTCGCTGTCTTACAATATCATCGGTGGTTTCATGCGAAAGGTACTGGTACTTAAAATAATAATAATAATAATAATAATAATAATAATAATAATGCTGTGATTTCAGGAAAGAACTACTGGTATTCAAAGGGTCAGTGAGTAGATCATTACCCCATTTCAATTTTTTTTAATTCGGCCAATAATTCTATCAATTACTGAAAATCAAGTCATTCTTGCCGCTGGGAGCCCTCGGGCCCGGAGACTGGGTGACGGTTCCTGCCGTTACCTAAATTTTCAAACCATGAGACACATCGGATCCCGTGCGGCAGTATAATAAACTCAAGGAAACAAGAGATAAATTGTTGACTGACTTCAATTGACTCGGCTAGGCTGACGGCTTCTTCTGTTGCAGGGGTGGAGCGGGGAGGCGACGCGGCCGGAGACCACGACGCGCTCTCGCCCACACGCGCAGGTGAGTCGACACGGCAACGCCGAAAAGGAACACCTCTCCGCATTCACAAGGGAATGTTCCCAGGTGTAAATAAACTACATTGATGAAACTTGGCAGAGCTCTTACTAGTCTTTGCAGAATGTGACGAATTTTGCAAAATAGGGGGCGTTTCTCAAAACTACTATGTAACACAACAATCTGTACCATATTTTAAAATTAATGAAGTAAGCAATGGCATGGAGAACCCTCCGTTAACCATCGTAAAGTGGCATATACTATTATTACCCTTCCTTAAGATCATTAAAATTCTTTTTTGCTAAAACACTCCTTAAAAACTGAATCTGAGGTATGATTTACACAAAGGTGAATTAAAAAAATAAAATAAAAAAAACGGATAATAAACAGTGCACATGGCCGGTTCCTGTAAGTCTGTCAACGTCTGAATGGAGATTGTCAAACCGTGAATATTTGACCTCACACGTTCAGTATTATTGACAATAATGAAAATATTTTGAGGTCCATCAACATTGCTCATCAGTATTTCTCGTACTGACAATACGTTAATACGCATCCTCAGACGGTCAACATATTGACTGTTTGACAATATTATTGAACGTTTGAGGGCCGTTTAATGTGTTGTACTAGCGACAGGAGCAAGGCTTACTGTAAACATATTTCTCGTTCTTACTTTCAGTGTGTTTTCGTGCTCTGGCTGCGGAAGGAAACGGCAGAGAGAGAGAGAGAGAGAGAGAGAGAGAGAGAGAGAGAGAGTGGGGCAGAAGCCGGGCCATCGTTCGCGCAGAGCCGGCAGGTAAATCAGCAGATAATGCGCCGGGTGGTCAGAGAGCCCCAGGGGCCGAGCGTTGCCAGGCGACGCCCCCCGGTCATTACCGCCGCTGGTCACTCGGCCGCCACCACCCCCACATTCCCTCCTCCCACCCCAGGCAACAGCCGCCTGAGGGGGTGGGCGCCCCTGATGTACTGCTGGGGTTTCCCGCCTGCGAAACTTCGCAACGCGCGACGCTCGAGTAAGGCGCGCTCTGTGCCCACCCCAGCACTCACACACGTATGGAGATGGAGTGCCAGTATAGTTCTGTTTTATTTTCATTGTGGTCCCCGCTCCTGCAGCATTTACTTTGCCATTCTCACTTACCAGGAGGCACCGGTATCAACAAAGCCAGGAAGTTTCAGTCCTGTGTTAACCTTACTACCTTCACAAATCGAATCTATGATTTAGTCGATACGTGATGTAAAGATCGATTAATATTATCTATCTCCTGGAGCCAAGGTAGTGGTTGTCAAGTCGATGATATTAGCTATTCACTTTACAATGTACAAGACAATAATATAAGAATCTACTAGAAAATAGAACAACAGTAGAAACATTTAATTTAAAAAGTAGCATGTAAGTCTGCAATTGTGGAGCAAATACCGCTGATGAAATTTAGGAAATAAGACTCTTATTGTTTGGGTACATCCAACAGACGGTTGGTTGATCTGGGAGGAGGGGTACGGACAAGGAGGTCATTGGTCCCATCGGATTAGAGAAGGATGGGGAACGAAGTCAGCCGTGCCCTTTCATAGGAACCATTCCGGCATTTGCCTGAAGAGATTTAGGGAAATCACGGAGAACCTAAATCAGAATGGCCGGACGCGGGTTTGAGCCGTCGTCCAGAATGCGAGTCCGATGTGCTAACCACTGCGCCACCTCGCTCGGTGTACATCCAACGAATGATCCCTAGTAGACTGATAGCAATAATTGTACAGTTTTTTGAACATCTAAAAGGTAAATCTAACTGGAAAGTGCATGGGACGTAGAATAAATTGGCATAATTAGGAGGGAAATCGAAGACGGAACAAAGCTGCGCAGTGCCGATGGTACTGTTACCGACGACTGTGCCGCTAAAGCGGAGTTATTGAACGCAGTTTTCCGAAATTCCTTCACCAGGGAAGACGAATGGAATATTCCAGAATTTGAAACACGAACAGCTGCTAGTATGAGTTTCTTAGAAGGAGATACCTTAGGGGTTGCGAAGCAACTCAAATCGCTTGATACGGGCAAGTCTTCAGGTCCAGATTGTATACCGATTAGGTTCCTTTCGGATTACGCTGATACAATAGCTCCCTACTTAGCAATAATATACAACCGCTCGCTCACCGATAGATCTGTACCTACAGATTGGAAAATTGCGCAGGTCGCACCAGTGTTTAAGAAGGGTAGTAGGAGTAATCCATCGAACTACAGACCTATATCATTGACGTCGGTTTGCAGTAGGGTTTTGGAACATATGCTGTATTCAAACATTATGACTCACCTCGAAGGGAACGATCTATTGATACGTAATCAGCATGGTTTCAGAAAACATCGTTCTCGTGCAACGCAGCTAGCTCTTTATTCGCACGAAGTAATGGCCGCTATCGACAGGGAATCTCAAGTTGATTCCGTATTTCTAGATTTCCGGAAAGCTTTTGACACCGTTCCTCACAAGCGACTTCTAATCAAGCTGCGGGCCTATGGGGTATCTTCTCAATTGTGCGACTGGATTCGTGATTTCCTGTCAGGAAGGTCGCAGTTCGTATTATAGACGGCAAATCATCGAGTAAAACTGAAGTGATATCAGGTGTTCCCCAGGGAAGCGTCCTGGGACCTCTGCTGTTCCTGATCTATATAAATGACCTGGGTGACAATCTGAGCAGTTCTCTTAGGTTGTTCGCAGATGATGCTGTAATTTACCGTCTAGTAAGGTCATCCGAAGACCAGTATCAGTTGCAAAGCAATTTAGAAAAGATTGCTGTACGGTGTGGCAGGTGGCAGTTGACGCTAAATAACGAAAAGTGTGAGGTGATCCACATGAGTTCCAAAAGAAATCCGTTGGAATTCGATTACTCGATAAATAGTACAATTCTCAAGGCTGTCAGTTCAACTGAATACCTGGGTGTTAAAATTACGAACAACTTCATTTGGAAAGACCACATAGATAATATTGTGGGGAAGGCGAGCCAAAGGTTGTGTTTCATTGGCAGGACACTTAGAAGACGCAACAAGTCCACTAAAGAGACTGCTTACACTACACTCGTTCGCCCTCTGTTAGAATATTGCTGCGCGGTGTGGGATCCTTACCAGGTGGGATTGACGGAGGACATGGAAAGGGTGCAAAAAAGGGCAGCTCGTTTTGTATTAACACGCAATAGGGGAGAGAGTGTGGCAGATATGATACGCGAATTGGGATGGAAGTCGTTAAAGCAAAGACGTGTTTCGTCGCGGCGAGATCTAGTTACGAAATTTCAGTCACCAACTTTCTCTTCCGAATGCGAAAATATTTTGTTTAGCCCAACCTACATAGGTAGGAATGATCATCAAAATAAAATAAGGGAAATCAGAGCTCGAACAGAAAGGTAGTGACTTGACGATCCATACCACATGTTTCCAGTCAGCTAACGCCCAGTTCCTGCTTTACCACTGCGGGAAATAGTCTTTTGCAAGGTACCATATTCAAAATGTCATTCGCATCTAGGTTACTTCGGAATGTTCACTCGGGAGCTCACTGATACGGACCTGCGTTCTGTGGCAGCAGCAATTTCTGATAGTCTCGAAACCGACTGTAATTGACAAAATACGACAGTCGTCTCAGTTTTCTATCCACTACATTCTTTTTACAACTACTATTTTTAGGCCGCATTTTCGTTTTCCGTAGTTTTCCTAAATCGATTAAAGCGGATGCCGGAATGGTTCTCTGATAAGGCACGGCCGATTTCCTTCCCTGAACAGAGCTTCATCACTATGACCATGTCGTCGACGGGACATCTTCCTTCCTTTTTAGCACACTTGTGTACGATAATATCAGGTACTTTAACATTTCAGGATTTCTTCTTAACTGAATTAACAGCTGCAAGGATGTAAATAAACTTTAAACAGTACAAGTATTTTCCCTCCTCCTTGCTCATTCGATTTGTTTTATCAAAACGCAGTATTCTTGGTGCCTATTTTAGTTAGTTTTTTAGGTTCTCATTTTGTATGTTATCATTAAATTTGTTCTGTGGGTCTGTTATTTAATGTAGCTGACACCATATTTATATTAACGTCTGCTATCGCTTTGCGTTGCTGTCCGAAAATATTCGACGTGTATAGTAGATTACTGTAGACTTTTGCAGACACTACTATCAAAATCTTCAGACTGTTTATCTTCTGAGTTTGATGATGTCGACTCTTCTGAGTTGGTAATTTTCTGGCAATAACCACAACCCGTTCCTTGTTATCACAATTCTCGAACAAGGTGAAGGTATAGCATCTGGAGAAAATTCTGAATGATTTATGTATAATGAAAAGAAAAAGAGAGATTGTACGGATATCTGCAGCTAACAATTCGCTATGACTGGTTAACTGACACGTCAGCGACTCAGAGACACACACGGAAATAATAAGCCAGACTACAGGGGTTTTTAGTGCATTTCTTGGTGGTTGGCTTTTCGTTTTTTGTTTCTATGGTCGGCCAATCACTGTCACACTCGGTGTGATTTTAATTCCTTTTTTCTGGTCTCTGTCTGTGTCTTTCTTTTCCTGTGTCGTCTCTTCTCATCTCCATTGTTTGTTTTTATTCTTTGTAGGTGTCTCAAGTTCGTGGAAAAAGGGATCGATGGCCCTAGTAGTCTGGTCCTTCAATCCCACAAACTAACCAACCAACTACAGGAAGAGCCTAACATCAACAACTATTCATTGCTTTCTTTGTATCCTGAGCTTCTTGCACAGAGAAAGAAATTAAATGTTCTTGAGGTGGAACCTTGTAACATGCATGCTTATACGATAGGGGCTGAAATAAACTGACTCGCGATGACACTGCGCTCGAACAATCGAGATCGCCGTATAGCTCTCGCAGTTCCCTAAAGAGGCAAATAAAGAGCATTGTAGATGTAGACGTAGCCGTGGCTGTAGACGTGTAAGAAGGAGTTTACCGTTCCTGTCTATCGCTGGAGGACCTCAACGTGTGAGGGTAGCCCCCACAGCGGTCGCTCTTAACACAGGCCGTGGAGGGTTGCTTGATTTGACTAAACAAACAACTCGCAAAGGTCGGGGTGCATACCAACACACGGAAGCTATCACTGAGGGCAGAATATAGCTCAATCCATGTCCCTCCCTTCCGTTAAAACTTCAAGCTGTATATGCTGTCAGCTCTTAAATCAATGTCCACAAGAGCTTGACTCCAGTGGCGACTAAAACATGGGATGGGATGCCAGGAGGAGATTGTGAATAAATGTAACTTATTGAGAAGAGATCCACTGCTGTTCGATTTGGCCTTTGGTGATAAATCATCTGAAACATTAACACCTGTAAAATGACTGGGAGTAACCGTCCAGAGCCACCTAAAATGCAATGGTCACATAAAACTGAGTTTAGGAAAATTAGACGCGAGGCTGATATTCATTGCGCGAATGTTAGGGAAACATAATTAATTCATACACGAAGAACGTGTCTTTGAAGCACTTGTTCGACCGACTCCTGGGTATTGCTCATCAGTCTGACACCCTTACCATACTGGATTAATAGAAGCGGTAGAGAAGATCCAACAAGAAGTGGCGCATCTAGTCAGGGGGTCGTATAATAAGCGCGAGAGCATGCGCTACAAATGATGAGTTCTGCACCGCGGAAAAGTTTTCTCTTGGTATTCCGAGAGCGTACGTTCTAAAAATATTCAAGTAACATATTACTTTTCGCCACATATATCTCGTGAAAAGACCACGATGAGAAAATCGGAGAAATTAGAGCTGATACGATGACAGCAATAGCCGAAGTATTCGTTGCTTGCAGCATATAATTGTAGATCTGTCCGTATAGATAATCGTTTAGCGCATTATAAGCTCTCGATACACGTAACTATCATATTCCTGCCAATATTGATGCTATTTATCCTTATGACCTATCGACAGTGACGTTCTGACCGAAGTTCGTAATAGATAAGCTAGATCTAAAACGAGACGGTTCCGAATTAATACTTCACTCAATCCCGACATCTGCTCTGCCGTTTGACGGTCCCACACGTCTGAGAACAATACGCATATATACAAAAAATGTTCATATTTCACGTTATACTCTAGGCTCACTTGTAACTGACTGGATTAGGTCACTGGAAGATGTTCACACTCAATATTACCCGTAAAAGAACAATAGGGAAACAAACATGTCATTTCCTATAGATCTAGGACTACGCGTCCGTTTTGAGCAATTTCATTCTTAACTTAGCTCTTCAAATAGACGTCAGGGGGAAGTATCGTAATATACATTTGTTTCCTCCACTGTAGAACATCCAACAGAACTATCTCGCGGGCCGGAGAAGCCGTGCGGTTCTAGGCGCTACAGTCTGGAGCCAAGCGACCGCTATGGTCGCAGGTTCGAATCCTGCCTCGGGCATGGATGTGTGTGATGTCCTTAGGTTAGTTAGGTTTAATTAGTTCTAAGTTCTAGGCGACTGATGACCTCAGAAGTTACGTCGCATAGTGTTCAGAGCCATTTGAACCATGTTTGACGAACTTTCTCGCATTTCTTTCGTTGATAACTGTATCAGCTCGGACAACTTTTACAATCATTCAGAAATTGAATAACATCTCTGAGCTCACAGTCGGAGGAACGTTTGTATCACACACTTCAAGTTGAGCGCTCATAGAATGCACAATGAGACCTAGTTTCGGCTGACATACGACACTGAGCCGAGATGGCGAGGGAACCAGTAGCACTTGGATAGTAGTTCGATATCGACCTGCGCGGCGCGAATGTTTAATAGGCCTTTATTTCCAAGATTATCCATGCCGACTAAAAAAAAAAAAAAAAAAAAAAAAAAAAAAAACTCTTCGAAAAGAGGAACTGACAGACGAAAGTCTCGTGCGCAATCGACGTCAGTCGTGAGAGACGTAACGCAATGACAGTGGATGGAGTGTTCTGTGATCTTGTTGAAGGAACCATACTAGTATTCTCGTGAAATAATATGCACTGCCGGAAAAATAAGCCTTTTAGAGGTTTCCAATTCACTCAAGATTTATTGTTCAAATGTGTGTTGTATTCCTAAGGGACCAAACTGCTGAGGTCATCGGTCCCTAGACTTACACACTACTTAAACTAACTTATGCTAAGAACACCACACACACACCCATGCCCGAGGGAGGACTCGAACCTCCTGCGGGAGTAGCCGCGATTAATTGTTGTAACCGTGCATATAGAGTACATGAAATGATTACATTTACAGAGCAATACCACTAGCGGTTCTGTGGTACCAGGTATCAACCCACCCTGATACACCCATAATAGTACGTGGTGTAGTCTCCACGGGTGACAATGCAGGAGCTGACTCTGACATCCAGTCGATCGTACAGATGTCGAATACTGTCCTGGGATACGTTACACCAGCCTGCTCGACCTGTTCACGTAGTTCTGTAAGGAGTGCTGGCTGACGAGTCGGTTCTCGTCTCATCATATCCCATATGTGCTCGGCTGGAGTAAAGTCTGGAGACCGTGCTGGCCAGGGAAGCTGCTGTACGTCCTGATGAGCAACACAGGCAGTGTGTGGGCGAGCAATCCTATTGGAAAAACAAATTACCTTCCTGTTTGCAAGACCGGCAAAAGAATCGGCCTGACAACATTATGCACATACCGAGCACTGGTTAGCGTTCACTCCAGAAACAGAGGTGAAAGAGAGTTGTAGTTTATCGCTCCCCAGATCATAAGGCCTGGGGTGCGGCCAGCGTGTCTTGACGTATGCAGTCTGTGTGAAAGCGCTTACCAGGACTGCGACGTACGAACAAACGACCATCCCTCGCGCTAAGGCAGAATCTGCTTTCATCACTGAAGACGAGGCGCGCCATTCCAAGCGATGCTCTGACAGCTCCAGTCGAGCCGTGTACGTCGATGTTGTGGCGTGAGTGGAAAACGGGCTGGAGATGCGTGTGCTCGTAATCCCACTGCTAACAACCATTTCGCAACAGATGTTGTTGACACACCTGGGCTCACAAGCCCTCTTATCTGTGCTCTGGTAGTTGTACGATCTGCCACTGCTGTTCTTAGAATACGACGATCCTGGAGGGCGTCTCTGCTGGGTGGACGTCCGTCTACAGCTCTGAGAATGTCACGTGACAACTGTTAAACCTCCCCTTTGAAAAATTTATGAATGATTGTGCTGAAAAACCCCTTACGTTATTTGATTTTCAAACAGCTGAGCAAAACTGAACGTTCAGACATTTCTCTCTTTACTTATTCAGATCATCAATAAACTGACACACAATATTTTTAGCACAACGCAATCTGACTTTCAATAATCCCTACAAAAGAATGGCCCTGACTAACAATAACCTATACGTTTCATGAATCACTTACCTCACAAAAATCTTCGTTACTCGAACTACTGCAATACAGCGAGCGCCAATACTGCCAGCTAAATAAAAGATTCTAACTACTGAAGGCACTAACTATTGATAGGCATAGTTAGCAAATGAAAGATTTTGGCAGAGAACAAACAATGTATTTACCTTAATAGTGTTCAAAAGTCATTATATATATATTTGTTCATGATATCCAGTATTACAAATTTACTCTGATGGACACACGTCCAGATCATCCGCTCTCAAAACTCCGCCATCTCTCTCCCCACATCCACCACTGCTGGCGGCTCACCTCCAACTGCGCAATGCTACGCGCTGTTCACATCCAACTGCCCAGCACTACAATAGCCAATATTACAACAATGCCAACCAGCCACAGACTGCACACAGTACGGCCAGTGATTTTCATACAGAGCGCTACGTGGCGTTACCAATATAAAAAACTAAACAGCCTACTTACAACTGATACTAACATCTTTGCACAACTGACGCAGCACGTTCAACTTCCAGAATGAGATTTTCACTCTGCAGCGGAGTGTGCGCTGATATGAAACTTCCTGGCAGATTTTTTTTTTTTTAACTGTGTGCCGGACCGAGACTCGAACTCGGGACCTTTGCCTTTCGCAGGCAAGTGCTCTACCATCTGAGCTACCCAAGCACGACTCACGCCTCGTCCTCACAGCTTTACTTCTGCCAGTACCTCATCTCCTACTTTCCAAACTTTACAGAAGTTTCATATCAGCGCATACTCCGTTGTAGAGTGAACATTTCATTCTAGAAACAATCCCCGGGCTGTGGCTAAGCCATGTCTCCGTAGTATCCTTTCTTCAAAAATGTTCAAATGTGTGTGAAATCTTACGGGACTTAACTGCTAAGGTCATCAGGCCCTAAGCTTACACACTACTTAACCTAAATTATCCGAAGGACAAACACACACACACCCATGCCCGAGGGAGGACTCGAACCTCCGCCGAGGCCAGCCGCACAGTCCATGAATGTAGCGCCCTAGACCGCTCGGCATCCTTTCTTCCAGGAGTGCTAGTTCTGGAAGGTTAGCAGGAGAGCTTCTGTAAAGTTTGGAAGGTAGGAGACGAGATACTGGCAGAGGTAAAGCTGTGAGAATGGGGCGTGAGTGGTGCTTGGGTAGCTCAGTTGGTAGAGCACTTGCCCGCGAAAGGCAAAGGTCCCGAGTTCGAGTCTCGGTCCAGCACACAGTTTTAATCTGCCAGGAAGTTTCACGTTCAACTTGTGTGACAGTTCTCCGGAAGGACCATCCCGCCAGTCAGGTCACAATTTGACCCCTTTCAGACTCGCTCAGTTGGCTGTGGGAAGCACGAGTGTGTATCCGTGGCGTGTTTGCTGCTTGCTTCAAACATTTGCACCACACTGAGCCTTCTGACTGTATTCCCTATTAAACGGTAGACACGGATGACGCTCTGGTAGCTATACCACTGCGCTATCTGTTGGCGAACGACGCTGAAATCAATATTAGTACATCTGCTTCCCGCAGCTGCCGTCGTCTTTCCAGGTTTATTAGTTTCTTTCCGGCAGTGTACTTCCATATGAGATTGGCGGAGGGGGATCTGAACACCATTCATCACGAATACGAACCAATCCTCTTCTTCGGTCTGTGACGCAGCGGAAGGCGTAAATATGGCAAATAAGAACACTCTCAAGCACGAATTTTGCCCGTAATAGTGGCTTAAAAAACGTGGGAAGCGGAAAGAGCGGACAGGCGCAGCGTCGTGGCTGGCTGTCGCGTGCCCCTCTGCTCCAGGAGAGGAGTTTAATGAAAAGGCTGATGGGGCTGCGAGCAACAGGACGGGGCGGAGCGGAGCGGGGGCGGCGGGGGCGTGTTTTACGAGCGCGACCGGCGGCGCTCAGCAGGTGGATGGCCGCCTGGAGGGCCCTCAGCACCTCGCCAGCCGCCAGCCGCGGGGGTTCCCCGGCCCTCGCTGGTCACCTCTGCGGCCGCGAGGGGAGCCGGTTAAAAGGCAGGGCTGACAACTACCGCTTCTGGACAACTGCGCAACCGTGACAGCGGCGTCATATTACACTTCTACACCGCCAAGTATCAACTGATAAATGACTACGTAGATAATCTTCAGCGTTCTTCCGTAGCACCGCATTTCAAAAGCTTCTATTCTCTTCTTGTCTGAACTGCTTAATGTCGACGTTTCACTTCCATACAGTGCTACCCACAAGACAAATACCTACAGAAAAGACTTCGTAACACTTACATTTATATTCAATGTTGACCAATTTCTCTTTTCCAGATGCTCTTTTCTTGTCATCGCCAGTTTACATTTTATATCCTTTCTGCTTCGGCCATCATCAATTATTTTATTCCCCAAACTGCAAAACTTCACTACCTTTAGTGTATCGTTTCCTAATTTAATTCCATCTGCATCGTTTGATTTAATTGGGTTGCATTCCATTGCAGGTCCATAAAGCTTATACGAAAGTGTAACAGAAATACTCTGGGAACTTAAATGGCATCCTTGGGTGATAGACGACGAAGTTGTCTCGAAAACCATTTCGGTAAATTTAGAGAATCTATTTTCGACGAAGACTTTCCAATCATTATACTGCTACTTCCTCTTGCGCCTATGTTTTCATCTCAGATTACCACTTCCACCGAACATCCTCAGTTATTTGTCGCATATATTCCAAACTTTGCCTTCCCCTACAGTTTTTACCCCCTGCAGCGCCCTCAGACACCGTATCTCAGTCGGCTAAAAGGGAACCCTTACATGATCACTTTGCTGTTCGTCTATTTATATGCCCGACGATCAAAAGCCCTTTTTCTCAAGAACGGGTAGACATATCAAGTTTAAAATCGTGTCACGTACTAAGGACTGAAGTCCATTGTCGGCGTAGGAAGTTGAAGCTTCTAAGTCACTCCTTGCCACGGTTCGCGCGGCTCTTGCGTCGGAGGTTCGAGTCTTCCCTCGGGCATCGGTGTGTGTGTTGTCCTTAGCGTTATGTTAGTCTAAGTTAGATTAAGTAGATTGTAAGCCAAGGGACCGATGACTTCAGCAGTTTGGTCTCATAGGAACTTAGCACAAATTTCCAAAAAGAAAATTTGTAAGTCAGACATCGAATGATCGGCCATTTATGTCACATATTTTGATACACGAAAACTCACTCACCAAAACCTGTGGGGTGTTTGGCGTTGGTCTGTAATCATAAAATTTGGCAGGAAATAAGGTTTCACAGTACAACTAAATGAAAAAATCCGAAAATTGTGAATTTGTAATTACTTCAAACCGAGAAAGAATTTTTAGACATTTCTTATCAGATTGTGTGTCTGTTGATGCTCCTTTTTCTCCGGAACGGGTACATGTATCAACCTGAAACATGTCACACACTAAAATGGTAAGTGGTAAGTTCTATGGGACCAAACTGCTGCCGTTCAAAAATGGTTCAAATGGCTCTGAGCACTATGGGACTTAACTTCTGAGGTCATCAGTCCCCTAGAACTTAGAACTAGTTAAACCTAACTAACCTAAGGACAGCACACACTTCCATGCCCGAGGCAGGATTCGAACCTGCGACCGTAGCGGTCGCGCGGTTCCAGACTGTAGCGCCTAGAACTGTTCGGCCACTCCGGCCGGCAAACTGCTGGCGTCATCGGTCCCTAAGATTACACACTACTTAATCTAACTTAAACTTAGCGCACACACACACACACACACACACACACACACACACACACACACACACACACACACCCATACCCGAGAGAGGACTCGAACCTCCGACGGGAGGAGCCGCTCGAGCCGTGACAAGGCGCCCTAGATAGCGCGGCTACTCGGCGCGGCATACTAACTAAAGTCTACAGTCCCTTGGCGGTGCAATAGATCTAAGCTTCTAATTCATTGTAATCAAAAGATAAGACCATTTATGTCAAGTATTTTGTTACTAGAAAACTTACTCATCAAAACCTATAGGTTATGTTTTGTTAACCGGGAACCTCGAAACGACGGAGAGGCTCCGTCCCCGCCGTAGCCGCAGTTGTCCACAACCCCACAACGACTACTGCAGTCCATTTCACCCCTCCGCCGCACCACACCGAACCCAGGATTACTGTGCGATTCGGCCCCCGGTGGACCCCCCAGGGAAAGTCACACACCAGACGAATGTAGCCCCTATGTTTGCGTGGTAGAGGAATGGTGCTGTACGCTTACATGGGGAACTTGTTTGCACAGCAATCGCCAACATAGTGTAGCTGAGGCGGAATAAGGGGAACCAGCCCGCATTCGCCGAGGCAGATGGAAAACCGCCTAAAAACCATCCACAGACTGGCCGGTTCACCGGACCTCTACACAAATCCGCATGGCGGATTCGTGCCGGGGACCAGGCGATCCTTCCCGCACGGAAAGCCGTGCGTTAGACCGCACGGCCAATCGGGCGGACAAACCTCTTTCAGCTAGAATCGTGAAATTTGGTAGGATTTAAGTTTTCAAAGTATAAGCAAAGGAAAAAAAACTCAGAAAATTATTAATTTGTAATTATGTCGCGCGAAAAATTTTGTTTTGGCATTTGTTCAAAAATGGCTCTGAGCACTATGGGACTTAACTACTGTGGTCATCAGTCCCCTAGAACTTAGAACTACTTAAACCTAACTAACCTAAGGACATCACACACATCCATGCCCGAGGCAGGATTCGAACCTGCGACCGTAGCAGTCGCGTGGTTCCGGACTGCGCGCCTAGAACCGCTAGACCACCGCGGCCGGCTTGGCATTTGTTGTCCGACTTGAAATTTGAAATTAAAACGTTCTCGAAAGTCATGGAATCCCTGATGCAGATATCCTGGACTATCAACGTCGCTAACGGGCAAAAACTGTCGATATGCGCGATTCCCGGACTGGTTTAATGGTCTAAATACATAACTATATTTGTACGGAACCCTCAGAGCGCGAGACCCACTCGCACCCGGCCAATTTTTTTCTCATGCTCAGTCCGATCAGTAAAGAGAAAGTCGATAGTGTCGGCACGATTTATCCTCGGCCATGCTCTGTACAATGACTCGCAGATGAGGATGTACAGTATCTGGCTGGTCGTAGAGGCCAGCTTCCCAGAAGGCTGTTGATGGAAGTTTGAAATGAACCGCTATGAATGTGGTCCTCTGGGAGAGGAGCTCCTGGAGGCGGCGGGTAGTCCACTCCCGCCTCCGCCCCCGCGTCCGCCCCGGGCAGGAAATCACATTTCCCTACGGCGGCCGCCTCCGCGCCTCCATAAATCGCTGCGAGGCCGGGAAGCGCGGCGTGAATGCGCGATGAGCGGCCGGATGACGGATTGCCGCCCACGCGGTCGCCCTCGTGTCTGCATGCAGGCGCGTGCCCGCCGCCCAGTGGCGGGCACTCAGCTGGAGGCGAAGTCTGCCGGGCTGGACTCAGGGGCAGATCCACTGTCACTGCGCGGCCAAGCGCCTGGCGCTACATGACGCCTGACGGAAATTACTACGTGTCAGGTACACTGCTCTAGGATCGGTTCAGGCCCATATAGTCCGTAAGAAATTATAACAGAACTGCACGGGGAACTTTTACTGTCTGATCAGAAGTATCCGGACACCTATTAGTGGACATTACACTGGGTGACAGAAGTCATGGGGTAGCGATATGCATCTACAATACTGGCCAATAAAATTTCTAAACCAAGAAGAAATGCAGATGAGAAACGGGTATTCATTGGACAAATGTATTATACTAGAAATGACATGTGATTACATTTTCACGCAATTTGGGTGCATAGATCCTGAGAAATCACTACCCAGAACAACCACCTCTGTCGGTAATAACGGCCTTTATAAGCCTGGGCATTGAGTGAAACAGACCTTGGATGGCGTGTACAGGTACAGCTGCCCATGCAGTTTCAACGCGATACCACAGTTCATCAAGAGTAGTGACTGGCGTATTGTGACGAGCCAGTTGCTCGGTCACCATTGACCAGACGTTTTCAATTGGTGAGAGATCTGGAGAATGCGCTGGCCAGGGCAGCAGTCGAACATTATCTGTATCCAGAAAGGCCCGTACAGGACCTGCAACATGCGGTCGTCCATTATCCTACTGAAATGTACCGTTTCCCAGGGATCGACTGAAGGGTAGAGCCACGATTCGTAAAACATCTGAAATGTAACGTCCACTGTTCAAAGTGCCGTCAATGCGAACAAGAGGCACCCCATACCATCACGCCGACTGATATGCCAGTATGGCGATAACGAATACACGCTTCCAATGTGCGTTCACAGCGATGTGGCCGAACATGGATGGACCACAATGACGTTGTAAACAGAACCTGGATTCATGTGGTCGAACACGACTCAGTCGAGCTTGAAGTTTCTTCAGTGTCGTCACATATGCATCAGAATTTATGGTGGTTCCACTTGGCATGATGTCCACAAGCAAGAGTCCTTCGGAATCGAAAAACACCGTAGCCATAACTTTTCCAGCAGAAGGTGTGTTTTTGAATCTTTTTTCTTGGGTGAATTTGCATGATGCCACTGAATTGATTGCCTCTTCGGCTCTGGTGAAAAATGATGGAGCCATGTTTCATCACCTGTCACAATTCTTCCAAGAAATTCATCTCCACCATTCTCGTACTGTTCCAAAAGTTCGCTGCATACCGTTTTTCTTGTTTCTTTGTGAGCCACTGTCAACACCCTGGGAACCCACCTGGCACAAACCTTTTTTCACGCCAACAGATGGGTTCAAATGGCTCTGAGCACTATGCGACTCAACTTCTGTGGTCATCAGTCGCCTAGAACTTAGAACTAATTAAACCGAACTAACCTAATGACATCACACACATCCATGCCCGAGGCAGGATTCGAACCTGCGACCGTAGCGGTCGCTCGGTTCCAGACTGTAGCGCCTAGAACCGCACGGCCACTCCGGCCGGCTTTAACGCCAACACTTCCAGTATTCTGCAGACACTTCCTTCCCGTATACCAATGTAGCGTGACAATTCGTTCACTGTGATGCGTCTGCCAGCAGTCACCAATTCGTTAACTCTCTGCACATTGTCTGGAGTGTGTGCAGTACGAGGCCTGCCGCTGCGAGGACAATCCTCTATATTCCCGTGGCCGCTTTTATCACGTAACCTGCTTGCCCACCGACTAACTGTACTGCGATCGACAGCAACATCTCCATACACGTTTTTCAATCTCTTGTGGATGTTTCCCACTGTCTCGTTTTCACATCACAGGAATTCTATGACAGGACGTTGCTTCTGACGAACGTCACGTGTAGCAGCCATCTTGAAGACATGCTGTGACGGTGCCAGTCACGGAAACAGGTTGAACTAAGTTTGAAAACCAGCGGGAAGGATGTATCTACACACTGTAAAACTTTCACACATGCAGAATGAAAATTGTATTTTTACAAAAATAGTATGCATTTTTTTTGGAGTGACCCTTGTTGTGTGGGCAGAAGAGCCAACACCGTGTTACTAGTGGAGGCCGAAATGTAGGCGTTTTAGCTCACGCAGGCTGGCGAGAGGAGGGAAGGACTATACTGACGTGAGGTCTGGAACATTACAAGGAATTAGAATTCAGAAAGCGGACGAAATTCGTTTGATACTTAACTTTAATCCATTAATGATAAACGTCACTCTTGACGGTACATGATTCACAATATTATCTGTTCAGAATAGTAACTGATTATGGCGCCTTGCTAGGTCGTAGCAAATGACGTAGCTGAAGGCTATGCTAAACTGTCGTCTCGGCAAATGAGAGCGTATGTAGACAGTGAACCATCGCTAGCAACGTCGGCTGTCCAACTGGGGCGAGTGCTAGGGAGTCTCTCTAGACTAGACCTGCCGTGTGGCGGCGCTTGGTCTGCAATCACTGATAATGGCGACACGCGGGTCCGACGTATATTAACGGACCGCGGCCTAGCAAGTGTGGTGTCTGGCGGTGACACCACAAACCTCGTATATTCAAATACGGGAGATCCCGGGAAATACGGGAGAGTTGGTCACCCAAGTATGTGGCTGCACTGGATCTGCTACTGCCGTGTGGCGCCCCCTCTGTATTGGCTGTGTACCATATCCACAGTAAGGTACAACCGTGCGGAAGGTGACCAAAATCTGTGAGCCATGGGGCGTATGCTTCCTCGTGAATGGACAGGACAGGATAGGCAAGGTAAGGCGTGGTCACGATTAGTAGCGGAAGATCCGTTACAGGTATGGCGACATGAAGAAAAAGTCAAAAAGGAGTTCAAAATTTTGGAAGGTTCCCAGATAAGGGTGTGGGAAAAGTAGGGAGAGTACGTAGCAGGGTGTTGGTGGCACCGCGTTCAGATAGCCCAGTGGCAGTGTCCGCGTCAGCGATCGGCGGTGCCCGCGTCTCGGCTGTCGTCGCGGGCTTCGTGCGCTGCTCCCCGGCTAATCCAATTACGGGCCGCCACTTATCGCGCGCTCATCGCCCAAATTAATTGGCGCCTTTGTAATTAACGGGCCGGCCCGGCGGACTGGAGCGCGCTAGCATCTCGCCGCAGCCGCTGCCGCCACCGGCACCTCTGCGCCCGTGTCCACGTCCGCCGGCCGCCTCCACATCCACCTCCGCCTCCCCGCCTGTTTTCATGCATGCTTGGACACGGAAATTGAGCGCCTCCTCGCCCGCAGGGCTGCACAAACTCCGCGACGTGGCCCTCTCTCCGCTTTCCTGTCCCCTCGCCACTCTCGCACACGTGTGATGTTCCTCTAATCACAGCTGCTAAAGTCAGCCCTGTCCCTAAAACTGCTGTTGATTTTCGTTCACATGCGTTATATTCTTGGTTGTTGTTGTTGGTGGTGGTGGTGGTGATAGTCAGAAGATTGAAGAATGATTGTATGCAGTTCCCCATGCTAGTCTACCTTACGCAAGCCTTTACATCTCTTCGTAAGTACTACTATCGTAACGGACAGTCAGATGAAAACGAGACAGGTAGAAAAAAAAACATTAGCTTGGTGCGAGTACGACTCGCACACTGTTTCGTACAAACTTAACTATGTACACTACTGGCCATTAAAATTGCTACACCAAGAAGAAATGCAGATGATAAACGGGTATTAATTGGACAAATATGTTATACTAGAACTGACATCTGATTACATTTTCACGCAATTTGGGTGCATAGATCCTGAGAAATCAGTACCCAAAACAACCACCTCTAGCCGTAATAACGACCTTGATACGCCTGGGCATTGAGTCAAACAGAGCTTTGATGGCGTGTACAGGTACAGCTGCCCATGCAGCTTCAACACGATACCGCAGTTCATCAAGAGTAGTGACTGGTGTAGTGTGACGACCTAGTTGCTCGGCCACCAGACGTTTTCAATTCGTGAGAGATCTGGAGAATGTGCTGGTCAGGGCAGCAGTCGAACATTTTCTGTATCCAGAAAGGCCCGTACAGGACCTGCAATATGCGGTCGTGCATTATCCTGCTCAAACGTAGGGTTTCGCAGGGATAGAATGAAGGGTAGAGCCACGGGTCGTAACAAATCTGAAATGTAACTTCCACTGTTCAAAGTGCCGTCAATGCGAACAAGAGGAGACCGCGACATGTAACCAATGGCACCCCATACCATCACGCATGGCGATGACGAATACACGCTCCCAATGTGCGTTCACGGCGTTGTCGCCAAACACGGATGCGACTATCATGATGCTGTAAACAGAACCTGGATTCATCCGAAAAAGTGACGTTTTGCCATTCGTGCACCCAGGTTCGTCGTTGAGTACACCATCGCAGGCGCTCCTGTCTGTGATGCGGCGTCAAGGGTAACCGCAGCCACGGTCTCCGAGCTGATAGTCCATGCTGCTGCAAACTTCGTCGAACTATTGGTGCAGATGGTTGTTGTCTTGCAAACGTCCCCATCTGTTGACTCAGGGATCGAGACGTGGCTGCACGATCCGTTACAGCCATGCGGATAAGATGCCTGTTATCTCGACTGCTAGTGGTACGAGGCCGTTGGGATCCAGTACGGCGATCCGTATTACCCTCCTGAACCCACCGATTCCATATTCTGTTAACAGTCATTGGATCTCGACCAACAGGGGCAGTAATGTCGCGATACGATAAACCGCATTCGCGTTAGGCTACAATCCGACCTTTATCAAAGTCGGAAACGTGATGGTACGCATTTTTCCTCCTTACACGATGCATCACAACAACGTTTCACCGGGCAACGCCGGTAAACTGCTGTTTGTGTATAAGAAATCGGTTGGTAACTTTCCTCATGTCAGCACGTTGTAGGTGTCGCCACCGGCGTCAACCTTTTGTGAATGCTCTGAAAAGCTAATCATTTGCATATCACAGCATCTTCTTCCTGTCGGTTAAATTTCGTGTCCGTAGCACGTCATCTTCGTGGTGTAGCAGTTTTAATGGCCAGTAGTGTATATAAAGGTTCATCTAATTGGGGACTCGAGGGTATTGACGATTTTCGCCTGTTGTCGAGATTGATACTTGCAAGATATCGGTTATATGCGATCTCTTACATCACTTCAAGCTAATTTCCATATAGTTCCTTCAACAAAACCACCGTCCGCTTACTTCTTCATCTTTATACAGCTTAAGTTAATGCTACTTGTATGCAATGATTGTGGTATCGGACAGAAACCAATTGTAGCCTTCGCCCTTTCTTACTTTCGCTAATCGTTAAACTAATTACCATTTTGTTATGCCTGCATTTTGCTGATTGTGCGACTTCAGTACATATCACGCTACAACAGTGCGGCATGCTTATTCAGCCTGTTATAGTTTGAACCACGAGGTGGCATCCATTATTCTTTAAACGACGAAGCTTAAGAGATCTGTACTGAGATATATTACACGAGCAAGCGATCTACTCTAGAAATGTTAGAGAAGTCAATCGAAATTAGAAGAAAAGTACTACTACAAGCGGCAGTATACTAAGTGACCAATACTTTCACGTAACTTCTGGTTGATGATCTCTCCAGACAGCAATCCTGCGCGACTGTTTGCAGCTGCTGTAAAGCGGCTGCTACTTTGTAATCTAAACTGCTCTCAGTGTTCTTCGGCGTAAGTAGATGCAGTTAAAATGCCAAAGACAATATCCTGCTCTGCGCTGTTGACGCATCGTAATGTAATGGCTGTAGGTCGGGGCACTTGAGTACGCCGAGCAACGACGCCACTACAGCTGACGAACAATTTTAAAATTTTACTTATTTCACCATTTTGGAGATATCTCAACCGTGTTCCAATTACATACCAACCAAAATGCATAAAGTAGTTATCTCCATGTACTAGGCTAAGACAATTGCATGAAATCGAAGATACAGAAACAGAGATGTCCAAAACAAGTAATCGTCGATGATTTAACACAACACAAAGCGAAAAGAGATGTGTCGAAGATGAAGGAAATATATCCCTCCTAATGAAAGAGATACACGCTACAAAACGTGTAACTATAGATATCGTTTAAATACTTAAATCGGCGTAATATACGAATTTCCCATGCAAAGGAAGAGCGTGACTTCGGACGCTCAGAACGGCAGGAAAATGTGCTTGACGGCCGGTGTGGCCGAGCGGTTCTAGGCGCCTCAGCCTGGAACCGCGCGACCACTACGGTCGCAGGTTCGAATCCTGCTTCGGCATGGATGTGTGTGATGTCCTTAGGTTAGTTAGGTTTACGTAGTTAGCCATTTGAACCATTTTTGAAAATGTGCTTAGAATAAAAATCACTTATCACAAAAACAGCTGTATGACCCATTCTCATGCAAATCTGCGCGTCTTACCGCGAGACATTTGATGATCTCCTATTGAAGGTCTAAGAGAGGAAGGTAAGTAGCGCGAAGAACCTATCAACATGACAGGATCAAAAACACACACATTTCAACGTCGTGACTTATTGCTATATTCCCAGCCTCTTTGTGTGTGCTTCTTTAGGCAATATATGCTCTACGTGAGAGGAATCGTTGATTTCCTAAGACTGCAATGTCAGAAACCACAAATAGTTACACGATCGTCATTCCATCATCAGACTTTACTCTGTGGCGTACAGTCAACTTTCAGCACCGAACTACGCTTGCCAGAAGGCCGGTAATGGCACTGACACGGCAATATCATCGTTTGAAAATGCACTTAGTGTGACGTTTGATATCGAACTGTTTGAATGCGGAAGTGATGTTGAATGTGAAAAAGTTACTTTAGTCAGACGTACACATTGTTCTGTTTCACTTTGCTTTGAGCACTTCACTGAAATACCATACCAACACTTTGAACACTGAATACTTGTGCAGTACTATCAGATCATTAGAAAAAAGCTTATTGTTCGTACAGCGTAATTGTTTTAAACAGAGAGAATATAGCAATAAACCACGACATTCAAATATGTGTTTTTGGTCGTATTATATCGATATTTTATTTCTGGGCGTTACAGAAGTCCTTCCCTTAGACTCTGAACAAGCGATCATTCAAACATGTCTCGTTGTAAGAAGCGCAGTTATACTACTGGGTTTCGGATGAGCTATTTATATCTTAAGCATTTTCGTGATGTCCTGAAATTTCGATATGACACACTTCCCTTGGGTATTTAATTGAGCAGTGGAAACTAAATAAAATTCGTTGAAACTGACTGACGAGGAATCTTAATGCCTTCGTTTCTGCTGAAAAACTGCTGATACTTCCCGTGTAAATGTTTGTGCTACTTACCATTCCATACAGCAACGTACTTTTTCGTGCTTAAGCAGGCTGCTATGAAAGTATTGAGGACAATAATGCTCATTGCTGCTGTTCCGATTTCTTTTACACTTTTTCAGAGTGTTATCATGTCGCATGCGCATTACGCAGAATGTTCTGAAAAAAGAAACGGTATTGAAAGTTGTAATATAAAGACACCTGCTCGCTGAGTTAAAATAGGTGCCGAAAGTGCTTACCCGCAGACCGCTACATCTACATTTATACTCCGCAAGCCACCCAACGGTGTATGGCGGAGGGCACTTTACGTGCCACTGTCATTACCTCCCTTTCCTGTTCCAGTCGCGTATGGTTCGCGGGAAGAACGACTGTCTGAAAGCCTCAGTGCGCGCTCTAAACTCTCTAATTTTACATTCGTGATCTCCTCGGGAGGTATAAGTAGGGGGAAGCAAAATATTCGCTACCTCATCCAGAAACGCACCCTCTCGAAACCTGACGAGCAAGCTACACCGCGATGCAAAGCGCCTCTCTTGCAGAGTCTGCCACTTGAGTTTGTTAAACATCTCCGTAACGCTATCACGCTTACCAAATAACCCAGTGACGAAACGCGCCGCTCTTCTTTGGATCTTCTCTATCTCCTCCGTCAACCCGATCTGGTACGGATCCCACACTGATGACCAATACTCAAGTATAGGTCGAACGAGTGTTTTGTAAGCCACCTCCTTTGTTGATGGACTACATTTTTTAAGGACTCTCCCAGTGAATCTCAACCTGGTACCCGCCTTACCAACAATTAATTTTATATGATCATTCCACTTCAAATCGTTCCGCACGAATACTCCCAGATATTTTACAGAAGTAACTGCTACCAGTGTCTGTTCTGCTATCATATAATCATACAATAAAGAATCCTTCTTTTATATGTATTCGCAATACATTACATTTGTCTACGTTAGCCGGCCGCGGTGGCCGTGCGGTTCTGGCGCTGCAGTCCGGAACCGCAAGGCTGCTATACGGTCGCAGGTTCGAATCCTGCCTCGGGCATGGGTGTGTGCGATGTCCTTAGGTTAGTTAGGTTTAAGTAGTTCTAAGTTCTAGGGGACTTATGACCTAAGATGTTGAGTCCCATAGTGCTCAGAGCCATTTGAACCATTTTTTGTCTATGTTAAGGGTCAGTAGCCACTCCCTGCACCAAGTGTCTATCCGCTGTAGATCTTCCTGCATTGCGCTGTATACTACAGCATCATCCGCCAAAAAGCCGCATGGAACTTCCGCCACTATCTACTAGGTCATTTATATATATTGTGAAAAGCAATGGTCCCATAACACTCCCCTGTGGCACGTCAGAGGTTACTTTAACGTCTGTAGACGTCTCTCCACACCGTGCACATCTGCAACCGTTCTGACCGCTATGGTTGGCGTGTAGCCACCATGTTCACAGATACGCCGGGCCTGCTTACAGTTACGCCGTGCCTGGACAGTGAGGACACACAATTCGCAGAATCACCTTTATTCAGGATTGCGACAAGGTGCGATTTGTGCTTCTACCTGTGGGGGGGATGTCTTAGGGGGTTAGTAGAATTATATATGTTACTAGCTTGGGCCGTGGCATTACGCATGGTTAAACAGCTATTTATAAATAGATGTTAAAGCCGAAACTCACTATTGACGCGTATGCACTATCAGAAAAGCCATCCCTTGTTATATCTTTAAAAGTACATAATAGGTAAAGCTTATTTACAAAATCATCTACATACAGGTACAGATATACGAGGGGAATTCAAAATGTATAGGGACATTTGTGAAAAGTTGTACTTATTCTGATGATAGAAAACTGAAACATATTAATAGTGTTAATAGTAATACTTATTAAAAACTTTGTGTTCGGCTCCACAAATTTACATTATATGTCAAGTTTTACTCCAGTGCGTGGGAAATAAACATCCCAGGTTGGGATGCATAAACTAAAACCAGAGGAGGGGATGGTCTGATGCAGAGGGGGGGAAATCCCCCCATCCCCCCCTGCAAATCGCACACTGGATTGCGATATATATTCAGTGTTAGAGAACTGCAGATCGTGAGATTGCGACCTGCAGGCGACAACGAAGTTCAAAGAGTAAAAATCCGGTTTCATTAACTAACCAACATTTTAAGCGCAGAGTATCGAATTTCAACATATTCTTTCTTGACATACATAAACATCTTTGTCACTGATTTACTATGTATATTCCCGATGAAAGCGGATAAAACCTATTTTCTCCACATGTTCGTATCAATTAGGACTTTGTTTCTGACGGGCCGATTCAGGTAAACCAATAATTTGCGAATGCCACAATACTGTCATGGTGCATAAAAAACAATGATAAACTGTGCCCACAATAGAGCAGAGTCGTTGACGCATGTGACTATGAGTTCTAGTTGTAGTTATTTCCTCAATGGTAGCAGTGCGATAGTTGGATTAACTAGATGTAGAGGACGTTACTTGATTGAAACATACGAGGCAGTTTAGGTGTAACCACTCTGTTTCAGCAGCCATGGCCGTCACGTTTAATATCTATAGAGCTCCAGAATGCTATTGCACCGAACCACTAAAAGAAAAAAAAAACGTTGCTCTGGTGTCTTCATAGAAAAAGGAATGTTAACCATACAGCAAATAACTCGCTCTCTTTGCTTCCTACCACTTGTTCTAAAGCTTATTTCGATACCGAGGATGGTTTGCAAACTATATTAGGTATGACACATCCTATACGAACATAAGGAGGATAATTTGAACAAGACGCTGTTTTATTTTTAGAGAGAGACTTTTATCTTCTCTGAATACTTGTAAGAGAATTCGGAACAAGTTACATATAATGTGAATTTGGTATTGTCAAGGAAAGTTCAGTTTCAATGTGAATATGTACAAAATAATGCACATAAGCGGGGGGTGGAATAGAATTAGATTGCGGCATTGGTGATAATCATTTCCAATCGGGTAAATATGTTGATCTAAACTTTACAGTGTCACATGCGATGGAACTAACACACAAAGTCCCTTCTAGGAAGGCGAAGTGAAAGATTGAGAAACTAAGAGAGTTTACGGAGGAGAATGGATGCAAAAAACTAGTGGAATCTTTTATTGAATTGTGATGTATTGGTACCCTCGCGAAGTAGGCAAGAGACGACAGGTGTGAGATGTGTTGTTAGAGATGGGATCGTTTGATTCTGTTAGTCTACGAAGATACTTGAAGAAGTCAGAAAAGAAAATAGTTAAGAAAGATCAGTTTCTTCCCAAGAGATGCTATTCGGTAAATTTCGGGAAACGGTTCTGCTGGATTCACCGTGCATAGCGCATAAGGATTATAAGGACGTACAAACGGATATTTTGGCGCTTACGGAGGCAAGAAGGTAGCCATTTTTGCCTGACTCGTATGCTACGAGAAAGACAACGGCTGATGATATCACTAAACACAATACCAGCCACTCTCTCCATAATTCTAAACAAATATACAGTGGCCAGGAAAGTACACAGGCTGTTCGACTGTTGTGGATAAAAATGAAAAAGGCGCACGAGGACAGTTGAACACGCAAATGATGTTACTAAACAGGTCTTGAAACTAATCTTTTCCCCGATATGACGTATTACAACTGAGTGCATGAACACTTTATAACAGAGTACCCGAAAATTCAAACTGCAGTTATGTGCCTGAAGACAAATACTTTACAAAAATTGTTTCACAAGGCCATCGTTCATGTGTAAAAAGAAAGCAAGATTGGAGTTTAATGTCCGGTCTACAGCGCGGCCATTAGAGACGGAGCACAAGCTCGGACTATCAAGGATGGGGAAGGAAATCGGACGGGCCCTTCTCAAGGGAACTGTCCCGGCATTTACCTGGAGCGATTTAGGGAAGACACAGAAAACCTGAACCTGTCCGAACGGGGATTTGAAACGTCGTCTGCCCGAATGCGTGTCCTGTGTTCTAAGCCGCAGCGCCACCTCGCTTGATCGTTTATGTGAAGGCGGGCTTCAGCGCGTCTCATCGTCGATGCCCGTACACGTTCAAAAATCCAAGGCGTGTTCCGAATGCATTGGCAAACATCCACAATGCACCCGCGGAGTTCATCGACTAAATGCCCCTAAAAAAAAAAAAAAAAAAAAAAAAAAAAAATAATTCCAACTGATTCACGCAGGTCCCAACGGCCCAAGCTTCGGGAACTCAAACGGGAATCCCTGGAGGGAAGGCTTTTCGAGGAACGCTATTGAAAAAACGTAGAGAAGCGGCATTTGAAACTGAGTGCAGGACGATTCCATTGCCGCCACCTTACATCTCGCCAAAGTGCCACGAACATACGAGAAATCAGGGCTCATATAGAGGCATATAGATAGTCGTTTAAGGTGGCTTGCGGAATATGTATGTAGGAGTAAAAGTCAGGGGACACTGGAAGCCATGGTATCAGCTACGACCGAAAAACTTGCTGCCAAAATGCTCTTTACCAGTACTTAGGTGTCGGGAATGATGATAAATTCAAACGAGGGCAGTTCATCGCTTTGTAATTTACGCCTCACTTGCAGTGTTTCGAAATAAACGCAGCCTTAGATATTAATAACGTTGAAACATTAGCAGAACTGCTGTTTTGCTTACGTCGTATTGGCTAAACATTTGGTTTCCGGATCTGTCTTTGCCGCGATTATTTGTGTGCCTCATTGACCGCTACTCACCTCTTTTGTTGGCACCTGTGCGAGAAGAAAAATGGTTCAAATGACTCTAAGAATTATGGAACTTAACATCTGACGTCATCAGTCCCCTAGACTTAGAACTACTTATACCTAACTAACCTAAGGACATCACACAAAACCATGCCCGATGCAGGATTCGAACATGCAGCCCTAGTAGCAGCGCGGTTCCGGACTGAAGCGCCTAGAACCGCTCGGTCATGACGGCCGGCTTGTGGGGGGAGATTGCTGTCGATGGCCCACCTACAAAAAATGTGCAATAAAATCCTCGGATATTGTAATAATTATTTAAGTGTAATTTGAACATAATCTTTTGCATCTGACTGTAGTGGACACAGAAGTCATAAATATTCAGTGTTAATGAAATATTTGAGAAATCGAAAGATGCGTCAAGGGGCCAAGCAAGAGGACGGGTTTCCTTTATTGTGCCAGGTAGTTTCTGTGAATGGGATATGAAGTAACAGCTGGTAAATACTACACACATCTAAATAAGCATCAAAAAATTTCATATTATTTTTTTAAATTTTTAAGCTCGTGGTCGTGCGGTAGCGTTCTCGCTTCCCACCCCCGGGGTCCCGGGTTCGATTCCCGGCGGGGTCAGGGATTTTCTCTGCCTCGTGATGACTGGGTGTTGTGTGCTGTCCTTAGGTTAGTTAGGTTTAAGTAGTTCTAAGTTCTAGGGGACTGATGTTAAGTCCCATAGTGCTCAGAGCCATTTTTTATTTTTAGAAGTTTTCTGTTGACATCTGAAACCAAAAAGGGTAAAAGTAGAAACGTCGCCTTTTAACGTAAAAAAATTACAAAAGAATTGAAATACATTGACTAATTATCAGAACACTTGCAGACTCCTAGAAAACATTTAATGAAAACTTGTACTTTAGTTTTGTTCGCAGTGGCCTTCTTAGGCCAACGATTAGACAAAATCCGAAGTGCTTCATTATTGCATTGCATTGCTTAACAACAACAACAAAAGAATGGTTCAAATGGCTCTGAGCACTATGGGACTTAACATCGGAGGTCATCAGTCCCCTAGAAATTAAAACTACTTAAACCTAACTAACCTAAGGACATCACACAACATCCAGGCCCGAGGCAGGATTCGAACCTGCGACCGTAGCAGTCGCGCCGTTCCGGACTGAAGCGCTTAGAACCGCTCGGCCACCGCTGCCGGCTTAACAATAACTATTCTCCATCCACAACACCTAATTTTATATTGTATGACAAACTGGTACGGATTCACATACTCGCCAATGATAGCTGCAGAAATTTAATCATTATCACCGTATCACTAGATTTTTCAATCATCAGTACTAGCCAGTTACAAGAACATAGTGCAAATCTTACATTTTTCCACTGTTTCTGTGTGCCTTTGCGGATAAACTCACTACTAAGATGGCGAATCTTAGGTAACGAGAGGTACGCTTAGTGACTCCTAGAATGCACCTATTGTCAATATCCACAGAGAAATCGATCCAGCCTATCGAAGGAGCCTGCCCTTCGGTAGCAAGCTTACCCTAGTAGTAAAAAACCTGTAGTCTGTGTTAAAAATATTTAGAATAAGGTCAATTCTGTTGCTTGAATTCAGTTATACCTGAAGCAATTGTGTAGTATATGTACCTCGAAAATGTAACTAATTTTGCAAAGAGTCCAGAATGAGGTTTTCACTCTGCAGCGGAGTGTGCGCTGATATGAAACTTCCTGGCAGATTAAAACTGTATGCCGGACCGAGACTCGAACTCTGGACCTTTGCCTTTCGCGGGCAAGTGCTCTACCATCTGGCAGAAGTTAAGCTGTGAAGACGGGGCGTGAGTCGTGCTTGGGTAGCTCAGATGGTACAGCACTTGCCCGCGAAAGGCAAAGGTCCCGAGTTCGAGTCTCGGTCCGGAACACAGTTTTAATCTGCCAGGAAGTTGGCAAAGAGTGTCTGTAATATGAGGAGCAGTTTTCTCATTAGCAGTAAAGTTCGAACGGCAAGCTTCTGGTTGTCTGGTGACCGTTACACGCCACACCGTTTCGGAAAGAACGTTATCTGATTGAGTGGTAAAGCGGAAGAGATGGACGGTACGTAAGGATTCGTTTGTGGTGTTTACAGGCAGCAGCAGCGACTCGGAGGCTGCAGCGCCGGCGGCGAGGGTGGGCGTGGCCGTCGGAAGCCCGCCCGCGCACCGCCCCGCTGACGACGACGATGACGAGGACGACGACGACTCGGTGGCGTCGGCCGACAGCCGCGCCGCCCCCGCGCACGCCGCCCTCAACCTCGTGAGTCTTCCACAAGCGTCCACTAGTCCTGAACACGAATAATTAAATAAACGCTGGAAATCTTCAACATTTGTAATCCTGTCTTCCTCAGTTGCGTGTAATATTACGGTATATTGATAACTTTTATTTATGGACCGTCTGACAGTAACTGAATAAAACACAAATTGTGTTTTATTCAGTTCCGCAAGACGGTCCATAAGTAAAAATTATCAATATACCGTAATAAAACGCTGGAAATCTTTACGAAGGTATTCACAGAGGTATTACAAGTTTTTGGGTTTGCAATTCGGCTGCAAACCAACTAACCTGTAAACCATCAATTTCGCAGAGAATCTCTAAGAGACTGTCAGAGCTGCGCCAAAACAGCGAAATTCAGTTTATGTCTAGACGATGAATTACAAGCAAAGGATAGATCGCAAATTAACTTTTCTGTATCTTCCCACTTCTTTTCAACGTTATACAAAGAAAATTTGGTACAGCCCAGGCTGCCTCATATTCAGTTGAGGAAGTTGGCGTATAATCGAGTTTGGGAGTAGAACCGGGAACACTCATATTTCTCTTTCCGAGTTGGTCACATTTTTTGACCGTTGGACCATGAAGACAGCTGCCAACTCCGGTATCGCCATACGCTTGGTACTGTGAGACGCGTTGTTGTTGAGCAAAATAATTTGTTGGATTTTTGTGGTTGTGTATCATACCTTGTGATATTTTGTGTTCAATAAGGAACTTACACGTCGTATTACAAGCTGAAACTAGTAATACAATAAATAAAACTTGTAACAGGCTTTATAAATAAATGCCATCTTAAACGATTCTTCACATTCTTTCTTATGCGAAAGGAGTTTTAAAGATAAGGAGCAATGAGGTAAAACCGAAACTACCTGATATTACCTCACGGCTTCGTTACATATAACTTATATGTGCAACGTCACAAATTTATGCCGTTAACGTTACGCCACTGGCGTGCGCACGTTTTTATATCTACAATTTAATAATTGCATATAGAAGTCTCAATAATTTTGCTTCAATTTAGATTAGTTTTGTCACTAATAATGTGATTAATTCTCCCTTGTGGCAGAGTATATTTTCATTTGAGATGAGATCATTCAGCGCTTTATACGGTTCGAGAATTAAGACGTGGCTTAACAGCCATCCGAGACGAATGGCAACCTAGTACTGAATAGCTCGATTGTTCGAACATGGACATACTAGAATACCAACAATGCAAAACGACCTATCTTGAATTTAAAATACGGGTATTTTCCCCCTTAATGCGAATGAATTTGGCGAAGAGGAAATTGCACCATCAGATAAAACAGAAATACTAATGCTAGGTTTCCAGAACACAACAGTCATTACTTCTGCTGCTCCGCATTCTGGTCCCTCGACTGATGTGCAGACACAGCCTTCACTCGCTGTATCAGCCGTTTCCTCATTAGGGGAGACCATCATCAACCAGGTCAAGAAGAAAATGCGCCGTGATCACGGGCTTCCTACAATATAGAACTCAGTACAACAAAAGCATCTTCCCGGCAGATCTGAAAAAAATTGTCGTAGGTTTCCCGGTATAGACCGTAAAAAAGAGTTGGAAGAATCCGAAAACGAATGGGGCAAATAACTCTTGTGAATATGAAAATGAAACATCCTTTCTTCTTTACAAAGAGACCTACTTGTCAATAAGAAAATCAGATGACTGGTGAGAAGTGGACCCATGCGGGACAGGTTGCATTTAAGATGATTTGCCTGAATACCTGTATGTCCCATGCCTCAGATGTAGAATATAACATTGCCCGTTTGTGTCCCACAAGTACCTGCTTTTACCCTAAGGTATGGAGTGTAACCCTATATTGCACAGTGCTGAGTTATATTACGTATAATTTAAACCATCTAAAATAAGTCCTCATAGTTCATATGTTTTTCACGCTTTGTTTATCTTTCACTGAAACAGATTTGAAGCCCCAGCAATGAAAATTCTCATTGTCATCTAGCGTTCCCCTAGCTACCCGATTATATCCCAACGTCTCCCAGTTTCTCATTTCCTCGACATGATTCATTGGTTCAAATGGCTCTGAGCACTATGAGACTCAACAGCTATGGTCATCAGTCCCCTAGAACTTAGAACTACTTAAACCTAACTAACCTAAGGACATCACAAAACACCCAGTCATCACGAGGCAGAGAAAATCCCTGACCCCGCCGGGAATCGAACCCGGGAACCCGGGCGCGGGAAGTGGGAACGCTACCGCACGACCACGAGCGGCGGACGACATGATTCATTCATGCGAGCGAGGTGGCGCAGTGGTAACACTCTGGAGTCTTCATCGAGATGACTGCGTTCAAATCGCCGCCCTGCCACCCAGCTTTTGGTTTTCTTGTGATTTCCCTACTTCACTTTCGGCAAATGTCGGTATGGTTCCTTTGAACGGACACCGCGGATTTCCTTTTCCAATCTGAGCCTGCGTTTCGTCTCCAATGTGAGCGTCATCGACGGGACGATAAAACCCATTGTTCATTCATCCCATACGTGACAATTTCGTATTATAGAAACTATTGAAACAGACAGCAAAAAAGAAGTGAACATCTCGTTTGTATCAGAATTTGAGTAAGTCTAGTGGTAGTCTCGCACAGTTCGTAAAGTCGTCAGAGTTGTTCAAACAACTGTAAGAAGTTGCTGAACAGAGAGGCATCTAAACCACTATCAAGTTTTCGGTACAGTGGTATAATTCCATACTGCCAATTAAATAGATTGATGTGCTGCCTCTTCTGGCACAATTACAGATGTAATTTATTACTCTTCCGTGCCTCAGTAACGATGATGATGAGTTTAAAGCGCGAGTAAGACACAGGATTCGATGTGGGAAAGAAAGAGTATGGTTCACCTTCGTAGCTGAGTGGTCAGTGCGGGTGACTGCCATGTGGTGGGCCCGTGTTTGATTCCCGGTACTGCCAGGGATTTTTGCGTCGTGGGAAGAGTGGAACGGGGTGCTCTCAGCCTCGTGATGGCAACTGACGAGCTACCTGGCTGAGTAGTAGCGGCTCCCGACCACGAAAACTGACATCGGCAGGAAGTTCGGAGTGCTGACAACGTGCCACTCCATATCGCATCCAACGACGCCATTGGTAGAGCATGACACGGTACCGAAGGACCCAGCAGGGCCTGTTGATGGAATTACAGAAAAAGTTTGACACCACAGTTTGGTTTTCTCAGTTTGCTTCACTCCCTGGAAGAGGAGCGATGCTAATAATAGCAACTCCTATTCTTTCCTTGATACTTGTCCGATATGAACTATTTTGCAGAACTTGGCGGTTCATACCCACACCGAAAACTTTCGAGCGTTCTGGACAGACCGGAATTTGGATGATTCTTGTTAAAGAATTGTGGCAGTGTCTAGTCACATTTCCTGTCGTTAAACAGTCTCACAGCTGAACGATGAGAACAAGTAACCCACAGCTGAAAGGGGGTGGGCGCGTGCTGCGTTCCGGAGGTCGCATCTGCTGCTGTGGCTGGGGCGAAGGGCGCCTGGGGACGAACGTGATCGTCAGGCGCCCTCGCTGTCGACAAATCCGATTTATCAAGTGTTTTAAGGGACGACAACAGCTCCCCTCTCCGCTCCGTGCTGTTCTTTTTTAAGCGAGTCCTCAAGCCCGAACTTGAATGCTTCCAGAATGCTGACAATCTCGTTACTCGTGCTGAGACTCTAGTGTGGGAAAACAAAGTGGCACCGAAAAAAGTCAGAATGTCGTGCTGCCTTATGGCTCTTCTTTCTTTCAAATTTTAAGTTGTTTACTGAAAGATTCTCGTTGCGAGAATGTCTCTTTAGCCGTGGTATTAATGCAGACTTCGCTGACATATTTCGTCTGGTCAGGTAGGTGCTACCACGATATGGTTTATTAACCTCACAACTTATGTGTAGTTATTCACACAACCTGGGGAACATAGTTTTTAATTTTTGTGTAAACACCTTCCACTAGTCAACACGATAAATCCAAGGCGACAAAGGTATTTGTATTTGCTCGTGCACTAACGCAACAGTTCATTCACATGTTACATTATCGCCTCGTTTGTTTATAAACTCAGAATTATAGTCTAATTTAAATTAGTTGGTAGCTGATGTTTAAGGTCCGATGTTAAAAACACTTAGAAAACACAGAAGTGTCAGTAGTGTATCCAAACATGTCAGAACTCCGCTCTTCGTTTTAATTAGGATCAGATTTTCGTTTTTTTTCTTAAAACAGGTGAAATTCCGAAATTAGAGAAGTTTCCTACTTGAGAAATGGCGGAAACAATAATTTCGCAGCCGGAATGGCAAACAGACAGATCCCACAATGACAATACAACTGACATCGATGTTTTTCTGGCGGGAGCATTCCTTCCCGCTCGCTGTCGGATGCCAGTTAATTTAAAACAGACTAAAAGGCTTCTATTCCAGATTCAATTGTCTACAATTCTACTTTTAACTAGTTGGGATTTGACGGTGAGAGGGCTGGACTGCTCTCGCCAGTATAACACCAATGAGAGTCGGTTCCCACTGCATTGCCGTTTTCGCTGCGCAAAGAATTGTGTCTACCAGTTCTCAAATATGAAACGTATTTGTATACAAAAATTTCGTCTACTTAAAGAAAAATTCCAGCTCTCATTAAAATTAATAATCGTTGTCTGAAATGCTTACAGACATTGTAGATATCTGTACTATTCCGGTATGTGAATTTCGGATTTTTAAAATTTTTTTTACTTTTTTATTCATTTTATTTATTTATTTATTTTTAGAAGATGGAGACTGAAATTTCGTCTTCTTGTTGTAAGGATGATGCCTTCAGCTGTATTTACAGGTCCCTACTTCCTATCAATAGTCATGTTGACTGCTGCCGTAGTTCTCACCATAGCAGGAACTAAGGCGCACCTTCTATGATATGTATAACGATGATTACCCGGAATCCACATGATCACGTGGTGTCATAGATGGGGCCTGAAGAATTTCTTTTTATTTATTTGGCTTCCAGCGTGTGTACTCTGTGTAGCCATCTGAAACAAATGGTTACAACGTACATTCAGTTGTATGAAAAGAATACATAAGTGCATAATTACAGATAAAAGAGTCAAAGCTATCAAAATTTTGTCCATCTTAAATTGTTAAAAAACAATCCGTATGCGCTGTAACTGTTTGGTTGCACATTATTGACATGGTTTTTGCATTTTCGCAAATTTTGTCTATGTTTCGATGATTTGAAAATTTCTCCCGGCCTGAAACTGGTCATCGAGCGAATAAAAAAAGTGAAATTTGCAATTTTGACTGGTTTTTAGTTGTACTCTTAACAAACAGATTTAGAAGCAAAGTACACAGTTTTGATTTATCAATTCACACCATTTCTGAAGTTTTATCACAAACAAGATTAAGACTTTTCCCAACTCTGTTAAGAAAATTAACACTAATTTTATAGTAAACGAAAAGGAAGAATCTGAGGGAGTTAGTATTCCATACGGAATTTCGCAACAGAATTTCACAAACCTCTTCCCTCTCCACTGTACAGCACTTCGATCTCGGGAGTTAGGCAGCTGCAGTGGGACTGAACGAACTACGAACGACCTGTGCACGCGAAAATTTAAAAGGTGTACTTTCAGAAAGTCACAACTGCGTGCTATCAAAATTATGCCCCAAATTTTTGCCCAGCGTCGATTTCTGGGGCTGATTATCTTACAAGTGTGTGTGGGTTTTTTTTTTTTTTCCTCCTCAAAATATGAGGTCAAGTTTGTGATGTTTCCTTGTTAGAGGTAGTACAGAAATCGATGCCGTACGTGAATTTAAGGTCTTTTACGGAACGCAGAGAATTTAAAACAATTTTCTGTCGCAGCGGAGCCCTGTGCCAGCTATAGACAGTGCTTGTTGCGACAACGGCGTAACTTCGGACCTTAAATATCAGATGGCAACTAATTTCAATTAGGGTATAGAGGAGTCACGTTCTCCGTTAAATCCTAGACGCCGTCCAGTCTTGGGCAGCGGCCCATCAATGCGAGACTGTTGACGGGCAGGTTTGGTCCTTGACAGGTGACGGAGGTGGTGTCGCAGCGTAGCTCCGGAGGCGGGTCGCCGGGGCCACCGATGACGCCGGGGGCAGTTCCGGGGGCGGCGTCAGGGGCGGGGGCGGCGTCCGCTTCCGCCTCCGTTCAGGCCGCGCTACTCTCCCTCAACCAGGTAAGTGGCACTTCCAGCGGCAACCTTTTCCTCTCTAGTGTCAAACCTCGACCGACGTACCAGTTTTAGCTTTCGCGATGCTGTCATTTTATCGCCTGGTCTGCTGTCGCAGACAAGACATGTTCTGTCGTGAAACACTGACTGTTCCTGGTTATACTGTAAACTAACTGATGACACTACCAGCGTTAACCTCAGACTTCTCACAGATGATGCAGATATCTGTAATGAAGTACTATCAGAAAAAAGCTGCAAAAAATCCAGTAACATCTTGACAAGATTTCAGCATGGTGCAAAGATTGGCAACCTACCTCAGATATAAAGTAGCATCATTAGTGTTATGACCAAAGGCAGATTTCCACATAGTAACTCTCCATACGCTCTCCTGTCTTCCGCTATACTCTTCACGTCTGCGTAATTTCCGCTTGCCTTTATAGCGTCTATCGTCTTGTATCTCCTCCTTCTTCTCAATCTCACTCACAAACTAGTGCTTCCAAAGCAAGCATTCCCGTCTCGACAAATTTCCCATCCAGTTCTTCCTGTCACAATCTTCAGCATTCTCCTCGTTTCACCAATCATTTCCAACAGTCTTTCGTTACTCACTCGTTTCATCTAGCTTATCCTCCACATTCACGTCTCGAATGCATCTAGCCTTTTTTCATCCTCTCGCCTTAATGTCCACGTTCTTGCCCCATTGTTGTTGTTGTGGTCTTCAGTCCTGAGACTGGTTTGATGCAGCCCTCCGTGCTACTCTATCCTGTGCAAGCTTCTTCATCTTCCAGTACCTACTGCAACGTACATCCTTCTCAATCTGCTTAGTGTATTTATCTCTTGGTCTCCCTCTACGATTTTTACCCTCTTCGCTGCCCTCCAATACTAAATTGGTGATCCCTTGATGCCTCAGAACATGTCCTACCAACTGATCCCTTCTTCTAGTCAAGTTGTGCCACAAACTTCTCTTCTCCCCAATCCTATTCAGTACTTCCTCATTAGTTATGTGATTTACCCATCTAATCTGAAGCATTCTTCTGTAGCACCACATTTCGAAAGCTTCTATTCTCTTCTTGTCCAAACTATTTATCCTCCATGTTTCACTTCCATACATGGCTACACTCCAAACAAATACTTTCAGAAACGACTTCCTGGCACTTAAATCTATACTCGATGTTGACAAATTTCTCTTCTTCAGAAATGCTTTGCTTGCCATTGCCAGTCTACATTTTATATCCTCTCTACTTCGACCATAATCAGTTATTTTGCTCCCCGAATAGCAAAACTACTTTAAGTGTCTCATTTCCTAATCTAATTCCATAAATTGCATTATTCTAAATGAAACACTTGTCAAGTCTTTTCCTCAGACCTTTATCTAGTTTGCTACATAATTATCTCGTTTTTCTATTGAACGTCTCCTTCGCTATAGCTATGCGAGTTTTCACCTCCTGATGACATCTCTTCAGTGAACTACTCCCAACATACGTAAATGCTCTTTCTTAGCTAGTAAGAACTCATCCTATCTTAATATTTGCTAGTCTCCTTCCGTGATGTCCACCAAACTCCTTGTTTTTGCTGTATTGACGCCTATCCTATAGCCCACACAAGCTTCATTCAGATATTTTAGTACTTATTTACAGTTTCTTTCATTTTATGCCACTAATACCATGTAATTATCAAACCTTATAATTACATTCTTTTCCCATCAACACATACGCCTCTTTTTTTCCATCCAAGCCTGTCGCAATAATCTCTTCCACGTATAAGTTAAACAAGAAAGGGGGGAGGCAACAATCATGTCTAACACCCCTTGCAACGCTGCTTGCTTCCAACGTTTCTTTTCGAATCCTTAGTCTTACCTGGTGTAAATATAAATTCTGTACCAGTCGTCTTCCTCCCACTTTTCTCCTTTCTTCTTCAAAATATCCATCGTTCCATTGAACTCTGTCGAAAGAATTTCCCAAACCGGTCGGCACAGGACAAATTTCTCTATCTTTCTCATATATATTTTCCCTGCAATTTTTAACAGATCAATTGCATCTCTTGTTCCTTTTCCTCTTCAAAATTCGAAATTGTTCCTCCCCAGTCCATATACCCAATTTGCCCTGTAGCGGTTTATTCAGCACTCTCAGCAGTATATATGTCCGCAGCTCGTGGTCTAGTGGTTAGCGTTGCTACCTATGGGGTAGAACCCTCCCAGGTTCGATTCCCGGTTGGGGTGGGGTTCTTCTCTGCCTGGGGACTGGGTGTTTGTGTTTTCCTCATCATATCATCATCATCATTTGCGACTGTGGCTACATTGTACTGTGTAAAAAAATTGGACTGTGTAAAAATTGGGACTTTGTACGGGCACTGATGACTGCGCAGTTGAGTGACCCCCAAACATCATCTCAGCAGTATTTTATTTGCTTGAGAATTGGACTGACGTATACTCTTCACATTTTTTTGGTATTTCTCTTTTTCGCGATTGGTGTCATCATCATTGCAAAAAAGTCATCAGAGCATTCCCTTTCATCTTATGTCTCATTACAGAGCTAGACTATTTCCTTCGTTCCTCTGTTTCCAAAACTCTTCAACACTATTGGCAAGTTAAGGTAAAATAGTTCGGCTACCACTGGGCTACACGGTGATGAAACAAGTGAATGTATGAGAAAATTTAGTTCCATAAATGAACTGCTAAAGAGACTCTTTCCCATTATATCTTTGGAGGAGAATGTGAGGTTTGAAGAGTTAGGTAGATATATTTCCAATGTAAATCTAACAGCTGGGTCTGGGACGAACCTTACCGATTTGGCTTACGTAATGGTGAAAATTTCAAAATACTTGTAAAATATTTTGATCAGCTTCTTAATTCTCCAGAACTAATCCATAAATGCAGATACTCAAACACTCTTGAAAATCTAGAAGAACATGTACTCTCAGCTATCAAAGAAGTTATTTAAGTCTTCTAAAGTTAATGGAAAGTACTCTATTACAGCAGAACCTTTGAAATGGTCTCTACCAAAAATAAAAAAATGAACTAAAAGAAAACTTGGAAAACAGAAAAACTGCCAGGAGAGTGGAAGGTGGCCTCAATTCACCCATAACATAAGAAAGATAAGCAAGATGTTTAACAACTACAGATGAATTTCTTTGCAACTAGTTGCAAATGACATGTTTTTGGAGATTATATTGAACAGAGTAGGAACAATACTGGAGAGAAATTTTGAATATCAAGGTGGTTTTAGGAAGGGCAGATCATTTCTGAACAAATATTTAATTTGAAGTCAATCACTTGCCACACATTACTGAATTCAAAAGGTCAGTATTTCCCTTTGAAATTGCATGTAGTGTATTGTGCGAGCGTATAGTATGAGGTATTCTTAAAATCTCATTGCCGCGATGGTACCATTGGTTAGTCATCCAAATTCCAGGCTGTCAGCTCACCAACCCATTATTTTATTTCACAAAGTTAAATCATTGATTATAAGATTTAAATATATTTAAAGAGTTCATTTTATGTACATGAAATTAATATATTCAATTTAGTTGTTCTTGTAAGTGAAAAAACTACACATGCAGAGAATGTGCAAGTGCCAGTGATGTTGCCGAGTACTTATGGCAGGATACTGAGAATAAAAGAAAGTTAACTGTTGAAATTGAAGAAAAAGGCATTATTCCTTTATCCACTTATGTGAGTCTGTAGGTAATGACGATGAAGGAAGTGGCAGTAAATTGCATTCTGTCGCCTGTAAATGGAGGGTTTATGGTGATATTATCAAGCTCCCATTCGCTGTTTGACAATAGTGACTCACACTTCCTCAGAATGCTAGACTAACAGTGGAACTTGAACGTTTCAAGCTCCATTCCCCAGGCATTATTCATGAAATTTTGTGTGCTGCAAAAAAGTACCAAAGGTGATTTCAGTAACAAAACATCCAGTGAGATACACGTGGAAACATGTTTCACCAAAAGAAATGAGGATATTCCTTGGAAAAAACAAAAACAAAACATGACTCTGTATTCAAAGGCTGAGTTAGGTGACTATACAGCTGAATATTGGTAGGCCAACCAGCATTCATTAAGGATTTTTTTCCCTTGTCTCATATTTTTCCCAGTCTTCTCTAACCCTATTTTCCACACAAACCAAACAGCAGATTGGGTGGACACAAATGGTAAAAAAATAGGTGTGGAAATGCTCCAAAGGAATGGCTCCACTTCTGAATAGTAACAAGTGCCATGGCTAGGAGTCTCACTTTATTTAATTTTATCTATCAACGTCTTACAAGAGTACACCAAAAGTTTGTAGCTGACTCTACAGTTGTCAACTGAACGAATATCGTGATGAGTGGAGGCAACCATTTCACCTTGGCAACAATACTTTCTTTAGCAAAACAGCAGACAGAAAATTTTCATTTGGTTTCTCAGTTGTGTGACTAAGCTTATTGAACATAACTATAGATTGTTGTTTTTAGATGCCTTGACTTTTGAATTCTCCAGTCGGTATTTGGTACCACATCACTCAGTGAGACCACTCCATACTTCTCTCAGTCTCAACAAAAGTTTTACAATGATCTTTTTAATAAAGTTTTCTTTTATTTTTGTGACCGCAGGGATCCAGAGCATTGTTTCTGAGAGACAATGTTCTTTTTCCTGAGTCATTTTACAGTGCTCCTTCACAGACACATAAAACCATTTCTCCATTATCTTGCAGGGAAGAGGCATTCTCTCCAACAACACAAGAAGAGAGGAAAAGAGAGAGAGAGAGAGAGAGAGAGAGAGAGAGAGAGAGAGGGGGGGGGGGGGGGGGGGGGGGCTGGGACACAAATATTGAAATGGTCATATCTTTATATGATTAGATACTATAATGGAGTCCTTGTTCATACTTATATGCACCACTCAGCATCTCCATTGCATGCTAATTTATTGTGTTTACTTGTTCCATCAGTCAGTTGTACTTATTTTGTTCTCTTGTTGAGAACTGCAAAATCCACCCATTCCAATCCTTTTCCATGTTGAACAGGATAATGTAAATAATTGACACTACTGGTAATTATTTATTGCAAAAAAATTCTAATTTTTATTTTTATGGTGCATTAAAAATTTGATATTAATGAAGAGACGCTGTCCCATCCTAACATCTACAGATAAAAAATTTTGAAAATAGAGAGTAAGGCTTTAAATAACGTGTACATTTACATGAAATGAATATTAAAAGGATGCATCCAAGATGAAATAAATATTACAAGGCCACATCCAAGATAGGTGTTTCAAACAGTAATTAATTATCAAATGTTAAATTGCTGATTTGTGTTAACTGTTTCAGCTGATGAGCCAGGGACAGCAGCTGTTCTTGCAGAATCAGCTGGCTGCTGCAGCAGCAGCATCAGGCTCTCTTGGACTGGGCTCCAGTACACAGCAAGTTCTGCAGCAGTTTGTGCTTTTCCAGCCTGGAGCCACTTCTTCACCCACTGCTCCAGCTCCTGGAAGCCAGGCACATTTCTTTCTGCAAAGTCGGGTGAGTGATTTTTGCCAAATATGTTGCCAACACAGTATCCCCTGGACCCAAGTCAGCTGTATAGTTTTCTAACATAGTCTAAATTTGATAATTTCAACAACAGACTCATTAATTCAGTTTCTGATGCTAATGAGATTGGATTCCAAACATTCTGCAATTATGAAAATGGCTGGGAAATAGGCCAATCAAGATGCATCAAGTCGGAACGATTTCCTAGTCTGCAATGGATATGTTACCTACAATTTTTGTTCATTTATCATGCTGCTCTGTACTAAATATAGATGAGGTAAATTACACAGAATGAAGTGCATAGTGAAAATATGTCATCATGTTCCACAGAAATGAGAAACTGCGTTAAAAATTTTCTTATAAACGAACATATATACTCTAATGCATGCTCAGTTTTAATTATTTTGCCATAATTCTTTTACATAAAAAACTGTGAAGGTCCTATCATCTGAGTTAGTGAACTGCAAAACCACTTACTATCTTAAATATTTTATAATAAAGTGCATACTTTATAGAAATGTGTATAGTAGTGTCAGTTCCATCAGTCCTGTGTGCTGTGGTTATTCTTGGCAGAACCAGTAACTACTGAAATTGATTGTGCGTATTATAATGACAGAAGATAAAATTTAATTTTCATTTTTCAAAGTACGACTACTAAGAAAAGAGAGAATTTGCACAGGTGCATGTTCCTTGTAGTAAATGCAATCTGTTATCAAACTAGAAGAAAAATTACACTTTGCTAATGCACTAAACGTGGACTTACATTGCAGAATGTGATGGGCGTGTCTTGGAAAAATTAATGATTTCACAGGTTTTTGAAATGTTAAGAAAATGATATACAGATATCAATAATTTTCAACAGCTTTGCTCCATTCTGTTTTCTCCCCACTTTCTCAAAGTTACAATACTCTGTCACTGTCATCTGTGAGACAGGATTTTCTTTTAAAATGTTTTTGCATATCATACATAAAATTCCTGTTACAACCTGTCTTCCCTTTCTATTTCAATGCCATATTCTCTCTGTAGCAACTGCCAACAACAGTAAGTTTCTGTTCTTGGCTATATGCCTCTGATGTTTACAGGATCTGTTACAACAAGGGTTTACTCATCAAAATCTGTCTGGGCGCGGAGTACCTACGCAGACAGCGCAGGTAACTCGCCCTTTCCTTGACTACCTGCTTGAATGCATTGTTTCCTTCCCTGTGAAACATTTGGTTTTTTGAAACCGTAGTAATTCCTGCATATCATTAGCCGCATGTCAAACATCTGCAGAATTTCAGGATGCATGAGTAGGCTATAGTGCAATCTCAGAAAGAACCTCACATTTTTAGAGAAAGAATTCATTCATGACAGAAGGCTGCAGTTTTTTGTATTTAATTTTTTAGTGCTTGGGGAATCCAGCAATCTCTCTTTTTTAAACAGTTTTCTGCATATTCAGAAAACAAAACAATTATGATCCATGCAAAGTTTTACTGATAATATTCCTCTCATTGAATAAGATGATACACAAATGCTCTTTTTTTGTATCTGCTGTCACTTGTCTGATTACAGCACCCACCATTTTGCAGTCTCTCCTCCTGCACTGACTTTTGCTTCAGCAAGAAAAGCCCTGATGCTTATCTGATTTATTTATCTTAGCATGGCATGTTTATTTTATACTTTGTGACAGAGGGTTAAAAGTGAGCATTAAGCAATTATGTGTTGTAGTACATCATAATAATTATCCAATGTGAAATGTTCATAGAATGAGGGCTTTTACAACTGGATGACATTGCTGCTGGTAAACCATTCAAGGTATACGGTTGTGGTCCTTGAAATTCTTCTGTTCCTAACATTTTGTCCGGAACTGTGCCAGACATCTTCAGAGGTGTTGCTTCTCCATTGGCAAGACTCAACATAGGAGCAACGTCACTGAGACATCCAGTGCAGTTCTGAATGAAACATTAAGAACAGAAGAGTTTTGTGGATCATGACCCTTTACCTCAAAAGATTTACCACCAGTAATGTGAAATGTGTTCCTCAACATGATTCAACTTTGTAGTTTTCCATAGTGATTTCAGATCATTTTCTTACATTATAAAATGCAAAATACAAAAATCTAGTAAACGAGAAGAAACAAGTGTTTGGATCCACATCTATGGGTAACAAGAGCATTAAAATACAAGAAATTAGAATCAGTCAGTATCATGAATATCACAGAAAATAAACCTGAAACAAGGAAAACTGAAGTATGAAATTTAATGTAACAGGAAAAGACAAGCTCATTTAACTGTATCAAGAGGTATACTCGCTACATAAAATTACTGAGACAGAATGGTTGGCCATACTTTAAGTACCTTTGGGGTACCAAATTCCAGTCCTGCCAATACACATATTAAAAGTTAAAGTGACAGACTTTCTACTATAAGTTTCTGTCTCAGAAAAAGAGAGGGATGGGTTGGGGAAGGTTAGAAAGGGTGAGGTATGGCTTTTCCTCCTAGAGGAAGGAACAAATCTTTGACTACACTTATCCTGTGATACTTTTCATAATGTATTCTGACTGACATGTCCTGTCCTAACCTTCCCTAACCTGTCACTCCCTCTTTCCTGAGGAAGGAACTAATAGTGCAGAAGGCTAGGATAGCTTTTTGCACGTTTATATGTTTTTTTAGGTAGTACTGGAATTTGGATACCTGAATTTAAAATACAAGGCCACTTAATAAATATAGGAACTGGAAATGAGTTGATGAGGGAGAGGAAACTGAGGAGCAGCAAAAGTAAATAAGAAATGACATAACTTGTCAAAGATACAGAATACTGACAAGTGCAGTTTTCTTCTGTTCATTGTTTCTCAGCCCAGTTGCAATAGTTAATTTTTCAATATAAATGTCAGTTGAATCACCTCTGCACAAAATAAAATATTTCTATGTGGAAATTTATAAATTATTTTGGCACTTTCTTAATATAAAAATATAGCCTGGCAAAGTTTCCTTGGCTATTATGTCCCAGGGTTAACAAAGTAATACTTATTTCTGGAAATACATTCTCACCATGTGAGAGATATTCACAGTGATCACAGAAAAGCACAACGAGCAGTTGCATGTGTGCCATGTATTTCCTAGCATATTCGAAAGAATGGATATGTCTTCTCATACCCACTGACAGTTCAAAGCATTACGAAAGAGAAATTACTCTCACTGTTAGAGAAAGGAGGAAAAACATAGACAACATTAGTAAGAGAAATCATTAGTGAACAGGAAGGCCAAGGAAAAATGCTATCACAACAAGGAATAAAATAAGCTTGCACATAAAAAGCAACTGAAATTATGTATTCGTCAGGTACACACAAAAGGAAAGTAAGTTTTTATTTTCATATATTGGTAGCCCAAGTTTTCCCAGCAAAAAATGTCCTAGCTGAGTAGCTGTTAAAGAATGAAAAAAAGGGTTTTGTGCATACACTAAAAAATACATTGAAGAGCCAAAGAAGGTGGTACACCTGTCTAATATCGAGCAGGGCCCCCACAAGCATGCAGAAGTGCCGCAACACTACATGGCACAGACTCAACTAATGT